>NC_091168.1:43116600-43143240 GCF_040958095.1 Procambarus clarkii | reverse complement strand
ACTTTGCATTTCTTTATAAATATTGAATTCCATGAGTCTGGACTGGGGCCGAGTGCATGGCATGTTTTTCAATTTCTTTTTCAAAATTTAGTGCGCTCGTGTTTATATCGAGTTATATTTACAGGGGTTTGAATATCCCGCATAAAAAAATTGTCTGGATCTTCCACCTTCATGTTGTTTTTGGAGTGCTAAACATGTCCTCATACTGCTTTTTTAGGATTTCACTAATTTCTTTGTCATCCTCCGTGTATGAACCTTCACTTGTACGAATAGGTCCAATACTGGCAGTGTTTTTTGCTTTTGATTTCGCATATGAGAAGAATATTTTGGATTTTTCTTTATTTCCTGAATTGCTTTCTGTTCTAACTGCCTTTCTTCAGTTTCATATGAGTGTTTCAATTTCCGCTCGATTTCTTCAATCTCCCTATTTAAATTATTCCTTCTTTGACGGGAATTTCGTGTCTGCATAAGCAGTTCCGTTATTTTTTTCCTGCGTTTATAGTGTCGTCTGCGTTCTCTTTCTACGTTAGATCTCTTTCTGGCTTTCCTCAAAGGAACATGTTTCAGACAGACTTCATACGCTTCTGAAGTCAGTTTTTCTATTCCTTCTGTAGGACTTGTATTATTTAGAACAGTTCCCCATGGAATGTTTGTAAAGTTCCCTGTTTATTATCTCCCAGTCTATCCTTTTATTATTAAAATTGAATTTACTGAATAGCCCCTCTAGCTTTATCAACGTTTTAGGTCTATTCTGAGTATTGATGATCGTTTGCACTCAATGAGTTTGTGATCTGAGTATGTGCTATCTGATATCGTAATGTCTCTGATAATGTCTTCATTGTTCGTAAAGACAGATCTAAATATTTTCATTTCTCGTTGGCTCCGATATCTGCTGATTGAGTGAAAATTTGTCACAGAATCTAAGTAGTTCTCTAATCTGTTGTTGGTTAGGTCCTGATAGATTTCCTGGTATAATATTATTGTTTGCTATTTTCCACCACCTGAGACTAGGCAAGTTGAAATCACCTGGCACTTCATCCAAAGATGTTCATATGTCTTCCGTTGGCGTCCGTTCTTGGTGAATCAAGAAGTAATTCACTATGAGCGTTGAAGTCACCAGAGATGATAGTAGGTGTAGTGACTGCTATTTCAAAGATTGTTGAGAGATCCATGTCATGTTCTCTCTGGCTCTTGTATACATTGAAAATGGACAGCGTTGAGTTCCTCATAGTGAGCTTGACTCCCATAATTTCGACGTTCTCGCCACAGTTGGGCAGGTCTGTGATTGCCGTGGCATTGATATGATTTCTTGCTAGAATTGAATGGCGTCTGGTGCCACCTTGTGCCATAGGGCAGTGGAATCCTTGATATCCTGGGATATTGATAAATCTGCCAGTCCTGGTGAGTGTTTCTTGGAGTAGAACAATATCAATGCTATCCTTGAGAAGCACTGCTCTGAGTGTTTGTGCTTTTTCTTTGAATCCTTGAATATTCCATTGTATAATTTTTGAGATTGTCATTTTTCCGTTTATAGTGGAATCATTGAGTCCATGGTTTTTATAGTACTGGTTTTCCCGACCGTTTGTGTCTTCTTGGCTGGAGTGGAGACTTTCTTCTTGGTGGGTGAGGAGACTCCTGGTTGGGTCGAAGCGCCCCTGCTACATCCAGCCACTGGGGAACCCGATGATGCAGGGATCATCATTCCTGCCTGGGAGGTCCCGGAGGCAACGGCAGGCATGTTCACCCTGCCGCCCCGATCCATTCTGTTGCTGTCTCCCAGTGGAGCAGCGCCTCCCTGCCCACTCCAGTTGTTGGGGCCCCCGTCCTTGCCCAAACCAGAAGGACCCGGCGCGCCAGACTGTTGCTGATCTTCATTTATTCGGACTTGCCGAGGGGTGTACTACTGGCTTTTTACCGAGGGTCTGGTCGATTGGGGTCTCGAAGTTGTTACTTTGGGTTGCTGGGTTGATCCGAAAGCTATATTCTTTTTACCCTTTCTGGACATCGTTTGTTTCAGGCGTGATGTGTATCCCTGCAGTTCAGGCATTTTGCTTTCGTTTGTTTGCCTTCTTTGTGCAGATTCTTGCATATGTCGGTATTGTGGAGCTCGCTACATACACCACATCGTTCCGGGCCTCTGCAGCCATCTTTGTGTGGCCGAAGCGCTGACATCTGTAACACGCATGGGTTCTGGGTTGTACAGTCTCAGCCTGAATTGACCATAGAAGCCAACACTCAGAGAGTGATGCTAGGTCCTTTTATTGTTACAAGACCTCTCTTGATTCTATATTGTTTGCTTGCATCTTTCCACCGTTGTGACATTTGGGCATTCTAGGAGTCTGTTTGCATGAACTTCGACCGGGAAATTTTGATCTATCATTTTGGTGATTTTTTCTTCTGGTTTCAGTTCAAGTAGGTGTTTCTGTGTTCCTGAGGTTTGTGATTATATCCGGATTAGCTGTGGATATGTTATATCTACCTCTGATGTCGGGCTTGGCTCTAAGATCTGATCCTGATTATTCTTTTCCAGTGCGGCAATGAAAGCATAAACGGAACCATCCACTGGTTTTTTTTGGTTTTGAATATGGTCCTTGGCATTGGTTTGGGTGCTCCTCTTGAGTTCTGGTTGGCTTCTAGTTTGGTTTCTTTGGACGTTTCTTCGGTTCTTCTTCGTTTGTTTGCCTTTCCGTTGCCTACAAGTTGCCACGGTGCTTCGTTTAGGGTTGGGTCGTCTTCAGCAATTTTCCTTGCTCTTGCTACTATATCACTGTGTCCTTCTGACGTTAATAATTCAAGAAGGATGGTTAGGAAAGCCATATCCTTGGGAGACATGGTTACACTGTACTAAAAGAGTAACTGAGGGCGTGACTGTAACTGTGTACTGCTACACTCAGCGACTGAAGTCGCTATAGAATGTATTACACTTATTTATACAATTTGCAGTGTGTATTATTATTTTATTTATTTATTTATTTATTTATTATTTTATTTAACAAATTAAGATTAAAGTTAGAGAACATATCTTGCAGGAAAGATACAGAGGTTTATCTTATCCATTATTTTAAAGTATAAATGATTAGTGATCAGATCGGATCAGATCAGATCAGATCCATGAAGAAACGTAGCTAATTCTTTCCTTTTACTCACTTGCAGGAGTTGAGACTGCATCAGATGGTTCTATTGCGGGGAGGGATCTGCAATCTTTCCCCTTCAGATGATATTTGGATTTTACAAGCTCGATATTATCCCATATGCACGTTTTTAAATGTGGTGAAAGATGGGCAATACATAATGAATGCTGAACCATTTTTCCCCTTCGTACGAAAACATCCCAGTAGATGATTATTTAATTACTAACCTAATGAGGTTATCTTGAGATGATTTCGGGGCTTTTTTTTTTAGTGTCCCCGCGGCCCGGTCCTCGACCAGGCCTCCACCCCCAGGAAGCAGCCCGTGACAGCTGACTAACACCCAGGTACCTATTTTACTGCTAGGTAACAGGGGCATAGGGTGAAAGAAACTCTGCCCATTGTTTCTCGGCGACGCCTGGGATCGAACCCAGGACCACAGGATCACAAGTCCAGCGTGCTGTCTGTTTCGGCCGACCGGCTCCCCAGGGATGTGAGGGGGATAGAGAATTTATATTTATGAGTGTTAAACTAGACATTCCCTTTATTTTTTTTATTTTTTTTTTGAGATATATACAAGTTGTTACATTCTTGTACAGCCACTAGTACGCATAGCGTTTCGGGCAGGTCCTGGAATACGATTCCCTGCCGCGAAGAATCGTTTTTTCATCCAAGTACACATTTTACTGTTGCGGTAAACAGAGGCTACAGTTAAGGAATTGCGTCCAGTAATCCTCCCCGGCCAGGATACGAACCCATGACAGCGCTCGCGGAACGCCAGGCGAGTGTCTTACCACTACACCACGGAGACTGCTCAAACAAGTGTGAGCAGCTTTACTAATGTGCTTTACTAGTTTTTACTGCCTGCTTTACTAGTGTGAAAGCAGGAATTCACCTCTATTTAACAATTACAAAGGACTTATTACCACTTCTTACAGAAACTAACTGTATAGAAGTTATGCTGTGGTATTTAGAAAAAACAAGCACAGTAGATGTGACTGCAGCTGCTATGGAAGTAACCTCCTATCCACCTCTTTCTCCACTTCAGCTAGAGCGTGTAGGGATTACCACTGTTTCCTCTTCAAACGAAGAAGAAGAAATAGCAGGGGAAAGAGCAGAGGGGGTACATGACCGGAAGGCGAGAGTGAATGAGGAAATGAAGTGCAAAGTTTGTTTTGACATGAAAATTATTATAATACTTCTACCATGTCGGCATATGGCTATTTGCTCAATATGTTCTACCCATTGTAAAACATGTCCGATATGCAGGGGAGTGGTAACCCACCTTATATCCCCGATCATTTCATAATATGGAAATTGGTGTGTGTGTGTGTGTGTGTGTGTGTGTGTGTGTGTGTGTGTGTGTGTGTGTGTGTGTGTGTGTGTGAATTACCTAAGTGTTGTTATAGGATGAGAGCTACGCTCGTGGTGTCCCGTCTTCCCAGCACTCTTTGTCATATAACGCTTTGAAACTACTGACGGTCTTGGCCTCCACCGCCTTCTCACCTAACTTGTTCCAACCGTCTATCACTCTGTTTGCGAAAGTGAATTTTCTTATATTTCTTCGACATCTTTGTTTAGCTAGTTTAAATCTATGACCTCTTGTTCTTGAAGTTCCAGGTCTCAGGAAATCTTCCCTATCGATTTTATCAATTCCTGTTACTATTTTGTACGTAGTGATCATATCACCTCTTTTTCTTCTGTCTTCCAGTTTTGGCATATTTAATGCCTCTAACCTCTCCTCGTAGCTCTTGCCCTTCAGTTCTGGGAGCCACTTAGTAGCATGTCTTTGCACCTTTTCCAGTTTGTTGATGTGCTTCTTAAGATATGGGCACCACACAACCGCTGCATATTCTAGCTTTGGCCTAACAAGAGTTGTGAACAATTTCTTTAGTATATCGCTATCCATGTATTTAAAAGCAATTCTGAAGTTAGAAAGCGTGGCATAGGCTCCTCGCACAACGTTCTTTATGTGGTCCTCAGGTGATAGTTTTCTATCTAGAACCACCCCCTAGATCTCTTTCTTTATCAGAATTCTTTAGATTTCTCACATAATATATAGGTTGTGTGGGGTCTATGTTCTCCTATTCAGCATTCCATAACATGGCATTTATTAACATTAAATTCCATTTGCCAAGTGTTGCTCCATATACTTATTTTGTCCAGGTCATCTTGAAGGGCATGACAGTCATCTAAGTTTCTTATCCTTCCTATTATCTTAGCATCATCAGCAAACATGTTCATATAATTATGTATACCAACTGGTAGATCATTTATGTGGACAATAAACATTACTGGTGCAAGAACTGAACCCTGTGGTACTCCGCTTGTGACATTTCTCCAGTCCGATACATTGCCTCTGATTACTGCCCTCATTTTTCAATCAGTCAGAAAATTTTTCATCCATGTTAGAAGCTTACCTGTCACCCCTCCAATATTTTCCAGTTTCCAGAACAACCTCTTATGTAGAACTCTGTCGAAAGCCTTTTTTAGGTCCAGATAGATGCAGTCAACCCAACCATCTCTTTCCTGTAATATCTCTGTGGCTCGATCATAGAAACTGAGTAAATTCGATACACAGGATCTTCCAGATCGAAAACGATACTGTCTGTCTGATATTATATAATTTCTCTCCAGGTGTTCTACCCATTTAGTTTTGATTAGTTTTCCAATACTTTCACGATTACACTTGTCAATGATACAGGTCTATAATTGAGGGGGTCTTCCCTGCTGCCACTTTTGTAGATTGGAACTATGTTAGTCTGTTTCCACACGTCTGCTACGATTCCTGTACACAGGGATGCCTTGAAAGATCTGGTGAAGTGGAATGCTGAGATCGGATGCACATTCTCTCAGAACCCATGGTGAAACTCCATCTGGGCCAACTGCTTTGTTCTTACTGAGCTCCTTTAGCATATTTTCCACTTCATCTCTAGACACCTCTATACGCTCTATGTTGTTCTCTGGAATTCTTATTGTGTCTGGTTCTCTGAAGATTTAATTTTGTACAAACACACTTTGGAACTTTTCATTTAATGTTTCACACATTTCCTTTTCCTTTCCGTGAATCTGTTTCCAATTTTCAACCTCTGGATATTATCCTTTACCTGCAATTTGTTGTTTATGAGTTTGTAGAATAGGCCCGGTTCTGTTTTACATTTATCCGCTATCCCTTTTTCAAAATTTCTTTCTGCCTCTCTCCTTACTGCCATATAGTTGTTTCTCGCAACTTTGTATCGCTGGTATGTTTGGGAGTTTGGCCTCTTAATATACTGATTCCATTTTTGTGTCTTTTGGTCTCTGGCCCTCTCACAATTTCTGTTGAACCAATCCTGTTTTCTGGCCCTGCATCTCTGTTTTGGTATGAATGTTTGTGTGCCTTCCTCGTATGTGTGCCTCGTGTGTGTGTGTGTATTCACCTAGTTGTGCTTGTGGGGGTTGAACTTTGCTCTTTCGGCCCACCTCTCAACTGTCAATCAACTGTTTACTAACTACTTTTTTTTTATTTTTTTTCTCCCACACCACACACACACACACACACACCCAGGAAGCAGCCCGTGACAGCTGACTAACTCCCAGGTACCTATTTACTGCTAGGTAACAGGGGCATTCAGGGTGAAAGAAACTTTGCCCATTTGTTTCTGCCTCGTGCGGGAAACGAACCCGCGCCACAGAATTACGAGCCCTGCGCGCTATCCACCAGGCTACGAGGCCCCGTAGCCTGGTGTGTGTGTGTGTGTACTCACCTAGTTGTGCTTGCGGGGGTTGAGCTCTGGCTCTTTGGTCCCGCCTCTCAACTGTCAATCAACTGGTGTACAGATTCCTGAGCCTACTGGGTCTATCAAATCTACATTTAAAACTGTGTATGGAGTCAGCCTCCACCACATCACTGCCTAATACATTCCATCCGTTAACTACTCTGACACTGAAAAAGTTCCTTCTAACGTCTCTGTGGCTCATGTGGGTACTCAGTTTCCACCTGTGTCCCCTTGTTCGCGTCCCACCAGTGTTGAATAGTTTATCCTTGTTTACCCGGTCGATTCCTCTGAGGATTTTGTAGGTTGTGATCATGTCTCCCCTTACTCTTCTGTCTTCCAGTGTCGTAAGGTGCATTTCCAGCAGCCTTTCCTCGTAACTCATGCCTCTTAGTTCTGGGACTAGTCTAGTGGCATACCTTTGGACTTTTTCCAGCTTCGTCTTGTGCTTGACAAGGTACGGGCTCCATGCTGGGGCCGCATACTCCAGGATTGGTCTTACATATGTGGTGTACAAGATTCTGAATGATTCCTTACACAGGTTCCTGAACGCTGTTCTGATGTTAGCCAGCCTCGCATATGCCGCAGACGTTATTCTTTTTATGTGGGCTTCAGGAGACAGGTTTGGTGTGATATCAACTCCTAGATCTTTCTCTCTGTTCGTTTCATTAAGTACTTCACCTCTTATTCTGTATCCTGTGTCTGGCCTCCTATTTTCACTGCCTAGTTTCATTACTTTGCATTTACTCGGGTTGAACTTCAACAGCCATTTGTTGGACCATTCACTCAGTCTGTCTAGGTCATCTTGTAGCCTCCTACTATCGTCCTCAGTTTCAATCCTCCTCATAATTTTTGCATCATCGGCAAACATTGAGAGAAACGATTCTATACCCTCTGGAAGATCATTTACATATATCAGAAACGGTATAGGCCCAAGGACTGACCCCTGCGAGACTCCACTCGTAACGTCTCGCCAATCTGAGACCTCACCCCTCACACTGACTCGTTGTCTCCTGTTGCTTAGGTACTCCTGTATCCAATGGAGTACCTTCCCTTTCACTCCAGCCTGCATCTCCAGCTTTTTCACTAGCCTCTTGTGTGGCACTGTATCAAAGGCTTTCTGACAATCCAAAAATATGCAGTCTGCCCACCCTTCTCTTTCTTGCCTTATTTTTGTTGCCTGGTCGTAGAATTCAAGAAACCCTGTGAGGCAGGACCTGCCATCCCTGAATCCATGTAGATGCTGTGTTACAAAGTTCTTTCGCTCCAGGTGCTCCACTAGCTTTCTTCGAACAATCTTTTCCATCAGCTTGCATGGTATGCAGGTTAGGGACACTGGCCTGTAATTCAGTGCCTCCTGTCTATCCCCTTTCTTGTATATCGGGACTACGTTAGCTGCTTTCCAAATTTCTGGCAGTTCCCCTGTTGCCAGTGATTTGTTATACACTATGGAGAGTGGGAGGCACAGTTCTTCTGCTCCTTCCTTTAGTATCCAAGGGGAGATTCCATCTGGGCCTATAGCCTTTGTCACATCCAACTCTAGTAAACACTTCCTTACTTCCCCGCTGGTAATCTCAAACTCTTCCAGTGGTTCCTGGTTAGCTATTCCCTCTCTTATCTCTGGGATTTCTCCTTGCTCTAAGGTGAAGACCTCTTGGAATTTCTTATTCAGTTCCTCACACACTTCCTTGTCATTTGTAGTGAATCCTTCTGCCCCTATCCTAAATTTCATAACCTGTTCCTTTACTGTTGTTTTTCTCCTGATGTGGCAATTTAGGCTGAGTCTTTGCCTTGCTTGCGATGTCATTTTCGTATTGTCTTTCTGCCTCTTCTCATCCTGACATATTCATTCCTGGCATTCTGGTATATTTCTCTGCTCCCCAATGTCCTGTTATTCCTATAGTTTCTCCATGCCCTTTTACTTTGCTGCTTAGCTAGCCTACATCTCTGATTAAACCATGGGTTTCTCATCTTCATTTCACTGTTTTCCTTTTGGGCTGGGACAAACTTGTTTGCTGCGTCCTTGCATTTTTGCGTGATGTAATCCATCATATCTTGGGCCGTCTTTTCCCTGAGCTCTGTTTCCCATGCTATATCTGTTAGGAATTTTCTTATCTCCTCAAAGTTTCCCTTTCGGTATGCTAACCTTTTGGTTTTGGTATCCCTCCTCGAGTTCAATAACCCTTCTACAATCAGGTACTCAAACACCAATACACTGTGGTCCTCATTCCTACTGGGGCTTCAAACCCGATTTCTCTTATGTCAGATTCGTTCAGGGTGAAGACCAGGTCGAGTCTCGCTGGTTCGTCATTTCCTCTCATCCAGTGATATCACAAAATAATCTAACCAGGGAACATAAAAAAAATCATAAAAAACTTGCACACCTCAACCAACCCCATCTACGATAGAGTAGCAGAACGTTCGTCTTCTGCAATATGATATCCTCAGGCCATCTTTGGACAGGTTAAGTATTCACAAAGGAATCCACAGGGAAATAGAAGTTCGGTTACATAGACTATGTCTAGATTACAGATGCAACTGAGAAATTGATGAACCCAGAGAAAGGGAATGCATCATGTGCCAAACAGTCACAGAAAAGTCACTACTTCACTGTCTCTTCAAACATGAAGCAACCAACGTCCTTAGACGTGCTTTCACGACCAAAACATCACATGTCGAACATCACTCCAAAAAAATCTTCCACTTACGGAATATTCATGCCCGTGCCACCTCCTGGGTGGCTTAATTTTCATCAATATATCAACCTCTCTATTATTGCACAGATTGATAATAGTCCAGTACGGATAGAACGCTGTTGTTTCTTTATTGTATGAGGCGGGTTTGGTATTTATTAACGTAAGTCAAGCTTAAGCTTGAAATAATCAAAGGATCCCTCATCTATTATGCTACACAGTAGCATAATAGTTTCACATCCCTGTTACCGAACCAGCATTTACCCACATCTTTCCTCATTCTAAACTTATCAAATTTATATCTCTTATTTTCTTTTCTATTGTGTGTTGATATATATTATACATAAGTAATATCCCCTTTTTATGCCATTCTTCTTTTTCTTGTTGATAGTAGGTGCAGTTTGCATGAAGGGTTTGTCCTCCCGATGACTGCACCAGTACAGATGTTGGTGGACGCGTTTATATTGAGGATGATCGGAGCTACCAAGGTGCTTGTTGCGTTGTGCTGTAGATAGAGGAACGGTGACTAAAACAGAGGAGTGTGTTGTAGGGAGACTTGCCGCACCGTAGGGCGGTGTGTTGTGTTTATGGTGTGTTGTGTTTATGCCCATTCATCCACCTGTTTACTTCAGTCATGTCTTCCCTAACTCTTTGCTTTATAAAAAATATATTTTAAGGTTTCCAGTGATGACCAAAACACAATGCAGAAGACGACGTTTCGGTATGTCCTAGACCATTATCAAGTTGTGTGAAAGCAGAGAGGAAGAAAGAAAAAAACTGAGACCTCTCTGTAGTCTCTGTCCTCCTGCCGTCGATCTAATAAAAAGTCTCCGTGTCGTTTGGCCATCCACCTCAGTTACAGGCCGGCTCCTGTGCGAGGTAAGTCCACTACGGGCTCACCATAGTCCGTGCTACTTGAATATTTTTGTTCCCAGTAGCTGAATCTATAACAACAACATCGTTTGGCCTTCTCTTCCTTATCTCCATCACTCTTCCCTTCTCTTCCTTATCTGATGTCAATCTCAGGACATCATTGAAAGGCAACGACTGCATCCCTCCTGTAAGATGCTTAGTCGTGATGTCGACTTCTGTTCCTCTTGATAATGATTTTCCAGTCAGAAAGTTGAGTAAGGAAAGGATGTTCTCTCTATCTGATTTTAATGGCCTAGAAATTGTTTGGGTGAAATAGATTGGAAAGTCCTGGGCAAGAAGGGTGGACCGGTCATAGAGTGAGACGTGAACCTAGCGATGGGTGATGTAGGAAGGAATTTCGATGTGGATTCAAAATTTAACTTATTTAAAAATATTCTACGCCTAGCACAGAAACGTAGTATACCATGCAAATTTGAATAGATCGAATAATAATAAGGACCCGAAGTGGATAACAAAGGATATGAAGAACCTTATAGGTAGGAAGAGAGCTTGGTACAAAAGGATTAAGAATGGGGAAGACGGTTCAGAACAAGAATTCGTCCTACTGGTTAGAAATGTTAAAAAGAATGCGGTCAAAAATAAACTATGAAGTTCTCATAGCAGGGAAAGCAAAGACAAAGCCTAAAGGTTTTTTCAATTATATCAAACAAAGATTAGGGAAAGGATAGGTCCATAAAAAACGGAGACAAGTCAGATAACTGATAATGGCGAAGAGATGAGTAGAATTTTTAATAAATATTTTATCTCTGTATTTACTAAAGAGTAACTTAAGAGGCCTGGCGACTGGAGATTTTTCCAAATATGAAATATAGTGAAAAAATCTACATAAATCTCCCGTTATTTGGTATCAACGTAGTGAAAATTTCATCGGAATGTGTTAAGAATTGATTTTTTTAAATAAATGCGTGCACGACAGGCGGCAACCAGTACTGATATTAACGATAACATTTCCTATTTACTGGCAATTAGGAATAAAGAAATGCAAGCACATCTCATGCACAAAGAAGAAAACCAGTAATAAGGAAGGTCTCCAAAGTTGGTATTCAGCTGGTATTATGGGAGGTCCAGATTTCTCCCATAATAATGAGTATGTTATTATGCCGTATGTTATAAAATGTTGGCTACTATGGGGGATCTAGTATTATTATGGAGAAGGGTCAGCAGTTAGAATCAGGAGGTATCACCATTAAGGGAGATCATAACGGCCCGGCCCCCAATAAAAATATAAAACAGTAATACTTATAGTGGCTTCCTGAACATGTCAGCCTAGAGGTAGATCATTGATCTCCTACACAGGAAGAATGGATATTCCTTTAAATCTAACTTATTTATTAAACCCTCTCAACAACCCCCCACATACATTCACAACAATAACAATAATTTCTTTACCACACTATCTTACGTTAACTACCTTGGTCCACATAGGCAGGACACAAGGTTTTACAATTAGCACAAGCTAGGGTAAAGTCTACTAGGCAAGGGACACTAGCAAGGACTCTAGGTAGCTTACTGGTACTACTGGAGCCCACATGGTTCCACTGGGACCCCCCTTAGAGTAACTTAACAATATAAACACTAGTGATCCCCTAATTAGTTAATACACACTTATGCCAGAAAACCAGAATACAGCACATTACTTATCTTGGCAAACTAGACACAGGATAAGGTAAGGGAGAGAAGTAGGAGGAAGGGGAGAGGGACGCAGAGCAACACAGTAGAGATGTTTACACCACGACGCCAACCAGAGAAGGAAGCCAGCCTCGAGTCTCAGCTTACTCCAGCTGACTCGCTGCCGGCCGAATACTCAGCTAATCGTACAGCAGCCCTATATCCGCGTTTACTCAGATCTACTTTACTAATACTTTCTAATCATTTGTAAACATAGTTGATGCCTATTTTATTAATTAATAATCAACCACAAGCTCAGTCTTTAACTTCTCTGTGAGAAACAAGATTCGTCTTACGTCTGGCAAGGAAAATACAAACAGAGATGCGTCGACAAGCGCATCAAATAATATAAAGTAATTTATTTAGCTCAATTTGACCTCTGGTTTCCACTGATGAACCCAGGGTCGTAACACAGTATTTTATTATATATCATATAAATACATTGCTCAATTGCAATATTTGTTATGTCCCTTTGTCAGAAAGTTGACAACTACATTTTTTTCCTTTGTTTTTTATGCGGATGTTGTTGTGACTTCTACATCTTGGAGAATGCATCCGGCACTAAGCATGGGAAGTTGGAACGAAATTGGTCAACATGTTAATCAGCCACAGGTGGCAGAAGTAGTGACATTTATTTGTTTTGGCCGATTTATTTTCAGGTTTCAAACTCTATGGTTGACCAGTCCAGCAAAGAGGATGCCTGGTCGGGGACTGGGCCGCGAGGACCCTAAGCCCTGAAACTGTCTCAAGGTATCATCAAGGCTGTCTTTAACGTATCTATATATTTTTGTGGGGGGGAGGGGGGTATTTTTTTGTGACTGGATTTAAACACATATTGACCCACAACTTTCACATATTCGAGTACACTTACCAGTATGTCTAACGAGTGCAAAAAGGATTTTGCGAACATTGTCTACCATATTTAATAAATTATTAGGGTCAGGCAGAGTTCCAGAGTTGTGGAAAGTTGCTAATTTGGTACCAATTTTCAAGAAAGAAGATAGATCACTTGCGTCCAACTATCGGCAAATTATCTTAACGTCGATTGTGGGAAAGTTACTTGAATCAATAACTGCAAGTACCATGCATCTTCATCTTGAATAACATAGTAATAATAGGTAATAATAACCGTAGTAATATTATTATAGCAATAATGGAAGGATTAGTGAAGGAACTGATGAATCTAGTAGAATTCTGAGAGCAGAGATGGATTCCCTATGGGAGGAGGTACGACAGCTGAAACAACATCAAGAAGAATTGAAGGAGGAGACCAATATTAAAAAGACCTCGTCGTGGAAAGTCGTAAAGGACAAAGGTCTTAAAAAGACCTTGAAAAGGCTGCCTACAGACGCCCTAAGGACTACAAATTCATTTGCCGTGGTGGGAGACGAATGCTGTGGTGAGCCTGCAGTTCACTCGAAAAGGAAATCAAAGAAGAGCAACGAAGCACAGGCCCCTCAAGGTGCTAAGAAAGTTAAGGAGGCACCTAAGCGAATTTTGGTTGTGGGAGATTCCCAGGTGAGGTACTTAGACAAAACGTTTTGTGCTAGAAATAGGGGGAACAGGTTAAGATTTTGCTATCCCGGAGCTGGAATTGGTGATATTATAAACAACATGAATGATATTATAGCTGGAAATGGGAATAATCCCATTATTTGTATTAGCAACAGAGGAAATGTTGTTGGTCGAGTTAGGAGTGAGGAACTGATTGAGAGGTATAAAACACCCATACAATTAGATAAGAGCAAGGGAGGAATCCCGGTCATATGTGGCATCCTTCCAAGAAAGGGAGTGGGAAATGAAAGGATGTCAAGGGCACTTGGTGTCAATAGCCGACTGGAAAGATATTGCAAATCAAATGCAATATCTTTCATAGATAACTGGGAACACTTCTATGGAAGAAATGAAATGTATGCTCGGGATGGGGTGCTTCAATCGAGGGCTGAGGTTGTTGATGCGAACTCGTTGAAACCAGTGGTTGGAGGCGTTTGTTTGGGTTTAAACTGTTAGCAGATATTGGTATGGGAATTGATATCGAGGAAGTTGGTAATAAAAGCATGTGTTTGTGGGAGAAAGAAATTGGCAAAATGATCAGGGAAAGAGTAGGGCCTCAAAATAACAATACACTTAGGGTATATTACACTAACAGTAGAAGTCTAAGAAACAAAATAAGCGAACTAAATGCTCTTGTTTGTACAGAAAAAATTGATATTATTGCACTTACCGAAACGTGATGAAAGTAGAAAATAGAGACCTATTAGCTGAATATCAAATAAATGGATTTAAACTATTTCACAGAGATAGATATATTAGACGAGAAGAGGGAGAAGCCATATATGTTAGGGACAATTTGACACGTAGTCTCAAAGAGGGAATCAAAACTGAGCCACACACAGAAGCTATTTGGATAGAATTAAAAGAAAAAGCAAATAATCTTATAATAGGAGTTATATATAGGCCACCAAATTTAGACAGAATGGAAGCAAAGCATCTATGGGATGAAATATCTAGAGCATCTATTGATGAAATATCTAGAGCATCTATGGAATGAAATATCTAGAGCATCTAGCTCTAAAAGTATTTGTGTCTTGGGTGACTTTATTTTTAGTGGAATAAATTGGATTAACAGAACAGGGAGTAAAAAAGCAAAAGATTTTATAGAATTAATTGACGATTGTTTTCTTACAAAACACATTAAGGAACCAACGGGGGAAAATAATACTTTAGATTTAGTGTTTACAAACAAGGAAACACAGATTAATGACAGATATCAGTAGTGAACTAGGGAACAGTGATAACAAAGAAATCAGATTTAGCATAGAGTGGAATAGATGTGCAGGAGAAAATTCTGTTAAAGTGCCAGATTTTCGTAAAGCTAATTTTAATATCCTAAGAAAAGTTTTGAGTCAAATAGATTGGAAAGTCTTGGGTATTGGGGTGGGAGGGCCGGTCTTGGAGCAAGACGTGAACCCTGCGATGTGTGATGTAAAGGAGGATTTCGATTTGGATTCAAAATATAACTTAATTATAAATATTCTAAGCAAAGCACAGGAAAGTAGTATACCTTACAAATTGAATAGATCAAATACAAATGACCCGAAATGGATAACAAAGGATCTGAAAAACCTTATAGGTAGAAAGAGATCTTGGTACAAAAGGATTAAGAATTGGGGAACTCAGTTTAGAACAAGAATTCGCACAACTGGTTATAAATGTTAAAAAAGAGATAAGGAGAGCAAAAAGAAACTATGAAATTCGTATAGCAGGCCAAGCAAAGGCAAATCCTGAAGGTATTTTTTCAGTTATATCGAACAAAGGTTAGGGACAGGATAGGTCCATTAAAAACCGAGACAGGTCAGTTAACAAATAATGAAGAAGAGATGAGTAGTATTTTTATTAAATATCTTATCTCCGTATTTACTAATGAAGAACTTAACTCTATGCCTTCAGCCGGACATGTCTGTTTCCATAGTTTCCTTAGAATGTTAAGTTCTAATCTAACATTCTAAAGAAACTACTCCAAGCTTGTACTAAAGAGGAACCCTTCTCGAGCCCGGATGGGTACATGTATAAGCAAGTAGATGGGGTCGCAATGGGTTCTCCCTTAGGTGTTCTGTTTGCGAACTTCTACATGGGTACCATCGAACAAAATGTCTTAGTCGACATGAACTTGAAACCGGCCATATACTGCAGGTATGTTGACGACATTTTTACACAGGTACCTGATGTTAGACATCTGCAGGAGCTGAAGGAGGCATTTTAACGGAATTCTGTGTTGCGTTTCACTTACGAGACGGAGAAGAATGGGAGGCAGCCCTTTCTAGATGTAACAGTCATGGAAAGGAGCGGAGGTTTCCACACCTGCAGTCTACACTAAGGAAACAAACATAGGAATGTGTCTCCCTGCCAACAGTGACTGCCCAGATAGGTACAAGAGGAGTTTTGTTAACGCTTATGTCGACCGTGCTCTCAGCAACAGCTCAGGATTGAAGGAAGTCGATGAAGAACTCTGTAGGGTAAGGCAGGTCCTAGTCAACAACGGCTTCTCCAATGGTTTCGTTGAAGACATCATAAGAAGGAAAGTGAAATGCCATACAACCTCTGAAGAGACAACTAACACAACACCTGTACCCCCTATTAGACTATTTTACAGGAACTTCTTTTCCACAGCTCATGAAACGGAGGAAAGGGTCCTGAAAGATATTGTTAATAGGAACGTGATTCCTACAGACAAAAGTCAGAAGATACAATTGACGATTTACTATAAAACCAAAAAAACGGCCAACCTACTCATGAGTAACTCTCCAGACACAAAGCAGAACGCTTTAAAAGAGATCAATGTCGCCTATGCCTTCAAATGCCCACTTGGGGAATGTAAGCCTCAAAGAATTCAGTATATAGGCAAGACAACAACATCTCTTTCCAGGCGATTAACGAAGCACAAGCAACAGGGCTCCTTTAAGGAACATATTATCTCTTCCCACAACCAGACCATCACCAGAGAAGTCTTAACAAAAACACATTAATCATCGATAGATAGCAGGCGGCTTGATATCTGCGAGGCACTACACATCAAGAAGTCAACACCAGCAATCAACAGCCAATTTATGCACACTATATTCTACCCACTTCAAGACTCCGCACAAATAAAGAAGCATCAAGAAATATGGGCCAACAGGCCCTTTGCAGTGACTTCCATTCCTTCCTTTAACTTACCCAATATTTCGTGTTCTGTCTTGTGTTGAAAGTTTGTTTTCACCTCATCCAAAACTGTTGTAACATATCACCTCACCCAAATGCAGATATATACAATGAAAGCCGTTTAAATTATAGCACAGTAGAACTCTGTTTAGTGTTTGCAGGTTATAGTTGTGTGTGTGTAAACTAAAGTCTTTGAAAATGAAATAAGTTATTACGAAACGCGTTCAAGTGTCGCGTCAGACTAGAAATAAAAATGAATTTTGAAGAATTGATTTTTCAATTACAATCGACAGTGAAAAGAAACAAGAAATATTGAGAAAATTCGTGTTAGAATTATTAATCTTACTTTTTCCGTCATATTTAATAATATATGTTTACAAGAGAGACTGCTACCAAAATACATATATATATATATATATATATATATCGTTATAATGAGCTAGTATGCTTCTTCATTTAAGGATTATCAATTATTTAATCACTTATGATTATTAATTAATTATTTGTTAATTATTTATTAAAAAAGGAAGGGGGTGGTAGGAGAAAAACACACAGAAACTGTATTGGAGGGGATCTAAACATTCCCTCTAATGCGTGATGCGTGGTTTCCTCCGAGGGTATGGGTCCCCCTTCTTCCAGCTAGAGGTGGTACTCCCTTCCTATTAAAAAAAAATAATATATTATATATATATATATTATATATATATATATATATATATTATATATATATATTATATATATATAATATATATATATATATATATATATAATATATATATATAATATATATATATATATATATATATGGGCACAACTCTCCTAAACACGAGAGTGAAGTATACAACTTTAGAACACTTTCCCACCAGGAGACTCGAACCCTAGCCAGCACAGAAGCCTTCCAGCAACTGGCATAACAGGTACGCCTTAACCCGCTCCACCACCTGCTCAGACCCTTAAAAGAGATGGTAATTTCGGAGTATTTATACACTCCAAAGATATACCACCTCCCAAGAGCACTCTCCTAAACACTCGTGTTTAGGAGAGTTGTGCCTTAAGCATAGACACAGTGTTCTCCCATATTAACAGGGACTGGATGAAAACACGTAAAAATGACCCCTCACTTGCTCTAGTGCTCTTGGGAGGTGGTATATCTTTGGAGTGTATAAATACTCCGAAATTACCATCTCTTTTAAGGGTCTGAGCAGGTGGTGGAGCGGGTTAAGGCGTACCTGTTATGCCAGTTGCTGGAAGGCTTCTGTGTTGACTAGGGTTCGAGTCTCCTGGTGGGAAAGTGTTCTAAAGTTGTATACTTCATTCTCGTGTTTAGGAGAGTTGTGCCTTAAGCATAGACACAGTGTTCTCCCATATTAACAGGGACTGGATGAAAAAACGTAAAAATGACCCCTCACTTGCTCTAGTGCTCTTGGGAGGTGGTATATCTTTGGAGTGTATAAATACTCCGAAATTACCATCTCTTTTAAGGGTCTGAGCAGGTGGTGGAGCGGGTTAAGGCGTACCTGTTATGCCAGTTGCTGGAAGGCTTCTGTGCTGGCTAGGGTTCGAGTCTCCTGGTGGGAAAGTGTTCTAAAGTTGTATACTTCACTCTCGTGTTTAGGAGAGTTGTGCCTTAAGCATAGACACAGTGTTCTCCCATATTAACAGGGACTGGATGAAAAAACGTAAAAATGACCCCTCACTTGCTCTAGTGCTCTTGGGAGGTGGTATATCTTTGGAGTGTATAAATACTCCGAAATTACCATCTCTTTTAAGGGTCTGAGCAGGTGGTGGAGTGGGTTAAGGCGTACCTGTTATGCCAGTTGCTGGAAGGCTTCTGTGCTGGCTAGGGTTCGAGTCTCCTGGTGGGAAAGTGTTCTAAAGTTGTATACTTCACTCTCGTGTTTAGGAGAGTTGTGCCTTAAGAATAGACACAGTGTTCTCCCATATTAACAGGGACTGGATGAAAAAACGTAAAAATGACCCCTCACTTGCTCTAGTGCTCTTGGGAGGTGGTATATCTTTGGAGTGTATAAATACTCCGAAATTACCATCTCTTTTAAGGGTCTGAGCAGGTGGTGGAGCGGGTTAAGGCGTACCTGTTATGCCAGTTGCTGGAAGGTTTCTGTGCTGGCTAGGGTTCGAGTCTCCTGGTGGGAAAGTGTTCTAAAGTTGTATACTTCACTCTCGTGTTTAGGAGAGTTGTGCCTTAAGCATAGATACAGTGTTCTCCCATATTAACAGGGATTGGATGAAAAAAACGTAAAAATGACCCCTCACTTGCTCTAGTGCTCTTGGGAGGTGGTATATCTTTGGAGTGTATAAATACTCCAAAATTACCATCTCTTTTAAGGGTCTGAGCAGGTGGTGGAGCGGGTTAAGGTGTACCTGTTATGCGAGTTGCTGGAAGGCTTCTGTGCTGGCTAGGGTTCGAGTCTCCTGGTGGGAAAGTGTTCTATAGTTGTATACTTCACTTTCGTGTTTAGGAGAGTTGTGCCTTAAGCATAGACACAGTGTTCTCCCATATTAACAGGGACTGGATGAAAAAACGTAAAAATGACCCCTCACTTGCTCTAGTGCTCTTGGGAGGTGGTGTATCTTTGGAGTGTATAAATACTCCGAAATTACCATCTCTTTTAAGGGTCTGAGCAGGTGGTGGAGCGGGTTAAAGCGTACCTGTTATGGCAGTTGCTGGAAGGCTTCTGTGCTGGCTAGGGTTCGAGTCTCCTGGTGGGAAAGTGTTCTAAAGTTGTATATATATATATATATATATATATATATATATATATATATATATATATATATATATATATATAATATATATATATTATATATATATATATATATATATAACTGAAAACTCACACCCCAGACGTGACTCGAACCCATACTCCCAGAAGCAACGCAACTGGTATGTACAAGACGCCTTAATCCACTTGACCATCACGACCGGACATAATGAGGTGATAGCCGAGGCTATTTGAACCACCCCACCGCCGGCACTCGGATAGTTATCTTGGGCATAGCATTTTACCAAATCACCTCATTCTTTGGGGCACACGTGAGGAACACAAATGCGAACAAGCCTGAATGGTCCCCAGGACAATATGCAACTGAAAACTCACACCCCAGACGTGACTCGAACCCATACTCCCAGAAGCAACGCAACTGGTATGTACAAGACGCCTTAATCCACTTGACCATCACGACCTGACATAATGAGGTGATAGCCGAGGCTATTTGAACCACCCCACCGCCGGCACTCGGATAGTTATCTTGGGCATAGCATTTTACCAAATCACCTCATTCTTTGGGGCACACGTGAGGAACACAAATGCGAACAAGCCTGAATGGTCCCCAGGACAATATGCAACTGAAAACTCACACCCCAGACGTGACTCGAACCCATACTCCCAGAAGCAACGCAACTGGTATGTACAAGACGCCTTAATCCACTTGACCATCACGACCGGACATAATTATGTCCGGTCATAATTATGTCTTATTATGTCCGGTCATGATGGTCAAGTGGATTAAGGCGTCTTGTACATACCAGTTGCGTTGCTTCTGGGAGTATGGGTTCGAGTCACGTCTGGGGTGTGAGTTTTCAGTTGCATATTGTCCTGGGGACCATTCAGGCTTGTTCGCATTTGTGTTCCTCACGTGTGCCCCAAAGAATGAGGTGATTTGGTAAAATGCTATGCCCAAGATAACTATCCGAGTGCCGGCGGTGGGGTGGTTCAAATAGCCTCGGCTATCACCTCTTTATGTCCGGTCGTGATGGTCAAGTGGATTAAGGCGTCTTGTACATACCAGTTGCGTTGCTTCTGGGAGTATGGGTTCGAGTCACGTCTGGGGTGTGAGTTTTCAGTTGCATATTGTCCTGGGGACCATTCAGGCTTGTTCGCATATATATATATATATATATATATATATATATATATATATATATATATATATATATATATATATATATATATATATATATATATATATATATAATATATATATATATATATACTATATATATATATGTCGTACCTAGTAGCCAGAACGCACTTCTCGGCCTACTATGCAAGGCCCGATTTGCCTAATAAGCCAAGTTTTCACGAATTAATTGTTTTTCGACTACGTAACCTACCTAACGTAACCTAACCTAACTTTTTCTGCTACCTAACCTAACCTAACCTATAAAGATAGGTTAGGTTAAGTTAGGTAGGGTTGGTTAGGTTCGGTCATATATCTACGTTAATTTTAACTCCAATAAAATAAAATTGACCTCATACATAATGAAATGGGTAGCTTTATCATCTCATAAGAAAAAAATTACAGAAAATATAATAATTCAGGAAAACTTGGCTTATTAGGCAAATCGGGCCTTGCATAGCAGGCCGAGTACGACGTTCTGGCTACTAGGTAAAACATATTTATATATATAATATATATATATATATATATATATATATATATATATATATATATATATATATACATATATATATTTATATATATATATATATATATATATATATATATTTATATATATAATATATATATATATATATATATATATATATATATATATAAATATATATATATATATATATATAAATATATATATGTATATATATATATATATATATATATATATATATATATATATATATATATTATATATATATATTGTGACGGTAAAGCGTTGGTGTTCGACTGTTTCAAAAGCTAGGGGCAGGGCCTCGTCACATCACGAAAAAAAAGAGAAAAGTTTGCCCTTTCGTCTGTGGTAAGGTAATGGGAAGACACACAAAACACAAGTATATAAACAATGAAATTTTAATTACTCAGAAAACAAGACATGAATAAAGGCAATCTCATAAAAATATGCAGGATAAGTCAACAAATAACATGAATAATCACTGGCAAATGAAAAGTTACGCTAAGACAAGTAAGTTACAGTGATAGCAAAATAAAATATGAGTGCTGGAATACTGGCTTCGAGCTGCCACCTCCCTTAGTACACGAAAGCCAAGGCTTAGTCTACCAGCGAGAGATGTCAACTGCATGGAGCACTGAGATATTCTGACGAGACTGGCGCACTGCAGCCCAGACGTCGACTTGTGGAGGTGGCGGAGGGCAGGTGCGACGAGACACCAGCCAATCAGCAGCAGGCAGGCAGAGGATGAGCAGTTAGCTGGTTACGGCGGTGGCCAGGTGTGTGCAGGGTACGATTTGCTCTCTGGGCAAAACGTTTGGCGATACTTGGTGAACGTATCTTGTATTTTGATGTAATTATGTAGGGAAGAGCAGGCTCAATCTCTCTTGAAAGAGATTATCGTCACAACTCTCCCCGAACCCTGCGGTTCTGGAAGAAGTTACGTCTTCATGTGGTGGAGTGATAGTTGGAGTTGCTTCTACTTCATAGACTCTGGAGAGGGCGTCGGCTATGATGTTGTCAGAACCCTTGATATAGCGGATCTCCAGGTTGAAATCTTGCAGATATAAAGCCCATCGTAGAAGACGCTGGTTATTGAATTGGGCTTGCTGTAAGAAGCGGAGAGGATTGTGGTCTGAGAAGATGGTGGTAGACCTGGCACCTTGTAGGTATGGAGCAAAGTGCTGGAGATTCAGGACGATGGAGAGTAGCTCCTTATCAATAGTGCTGTAGTTCCTCTGGTGGGGTTTCAACTTGTAGCTGTAGTAGCTGACAGGTAGAACCTCCTCGCCTCGTTGCTGCATCAGGACACCACCGATGCCGGTACCACTGGCGTCGACATGAAGGACGAAAGGCTTGGTGATATCTGGCGAGGCGAGAATGGGATTAGAACAGAGGAGGAATTTGAGTTGTTCGAAAGCAACGGTTTGCTGCATGGTCCAATTATACCGTTGCTTGGGACTGGTTAAAATGATTAATGGTGTGCTACCTTACCTTGGGGTTTTGGCACCAAGATACAGGGTGAGGCCCAGGGGGACTCACAAGGTGTAGCCAGTCCATGATCCAAGAGGTACTGCACCTCAGCACGCATGACTTCCTTCTTGCTAGGGCTGATTCGGTAGAAGGGTTGACGAATCGGCCGGGTGTCAGGGAGCAGTTGGATGTCGTGCTGGGTAACATTACACTCTTGGGGGTCATCTCGGAACAACTCCTGATGTTCTTTGAAGATCTTGATGAGAGGTGCACTATGATTGTCCTGAAAATAGTTGGGAGATCAGTTAGGATTTCCGAATTAGAAAGCGCTGACTCCTTGTCAGTGCTTTCGGGAGGAGAAGCAGGGAAGGTCTCACTGTGGATGTATGGCTCTTTAAAGGAAGAGTAGGTTATCATGACAGTGGGAGGAGTACCGTTATATAGCTTCAGGAGGTTGACGTGGCACAACTGGGTCTTCCGCCTCCTATCTGGAGTCTCTAGAACGTAGTTATGGTTGTTTCTGCACTCCTTGATGCGGTAGGGTCCTGAAAACCTGTTTTGTAAAGGAGAACCTGGGATAGGGAAATAAGCAAGTACGAAGTCTCCCGGCTTAAATTTCCTTACTTTGCTGGTCTGGTCGTAATGAGTCTTCATCCTCTCCTGTGCTTTCAATAGATTATCTTGGGCAAAACTGCGGACCCTCTCTAGAATGTGTTGTAGGTTTTGAAGAAACTGGGGCACATTCTGATGCTCACTGAAGGTGGCATCACGTAGAGAGTCTTTGAAAGCCTTGAGAGGAGTACGGCACTTAAGTCCGTAGAGCATCTCATAAGGAGATACTCCTAGGGACTCATTGGGAAGACTTCTATAGATACACATTATTAGGTCGATTTGCTTATCCCAATCCTTAGAGGTTTCATTACAAAACTTCTTCAGGAGTGCTTTAATAGTCTGATGACTACGCTCAAGAGAACCCTGTGAAGCAGGATGATAGGGGCTGGACAATACCTGTTTGATGTTGAACTCCTCTAGTGTCCTCTTGAAGAGATCACTGGTGAAGTTGGTGCCACAGTCGCTCTGAACCTCCCTTGGAAATCCATACTGGGTGAAGATCTTCAATAATGTTTCACAACGTAGCAGCCGTAATGTTCTTTACTGGAACTGCTATGGGGAATCTGGCGGTAGGACACAGGATGGTTAAGATATAGGCGTTACCTGAACTGGTCCGAGGTAAAGGACCAACACAGTCTATAATAAGTCTGTGGAAGGGTTCCGCAGGCACCTGTATGGGAGTCAGTGGTGCTCTGGGAATAGAGATGTTCGGTTTACCTGCCATCTGACATGTATGACACTGTTTGACGTACTGTTTGACGCTATTTACCATACCTGGCCAGTAGTAGTCTTGACGGATTCCATGGTAAGTCATGTTAAATCCGTAGTGGGAGAGTGCTCCGTGGGCCAGGTGTAGAATAGTGGGCCGCAGGCTGGCAGGAATCACTAGTTGTTCGACGTTGGCCCAATCGTCCTCCTCCTTCAGTTTACTGGGTCTATATCTGCGGTAGAGCAACTCGTTCTCTAGGAAGAACCCAGGAATACTGTCAGGTTGAGTCTCAGCCTGGAAAAATAATGGTGTCAAGGTAAATCTTCCCTCTGTAACTTACGGAACTCCAACTTGGTCAGATTCGGGGGTAGTTTCTGAGGGTCTTGAGGGACAGCGGTAGCAGTAGAGTCAGCTGGCTGTGGTCGTGCAGCTTGTGCACGGGTGGTCACTAAAACCGGAGGAGAAACTTCATCACTCTCTTGAACCTTTGCTGGAACATACTCAAAAATGGGATTATCCATCACAGAGGTACACACCTGGGGTTTGTCCATGACGATCAGGTTGGTCGGTTGCAGGTCTTCTGCCAAGTCGTTGCCCAGGAGAAGTTGCACTCCAGGCATGGGAAAAGGCTTTTCCCTGATGGCGACTTGGACTTCTCCTGTCGCGAAGGGACAATCCAGGTGGACTCTGGCGAGAGGATAAGGAGTGGTAGCAGTGAGGTCAGTGATGAAGACAGTTTCTCCGGTGTAGGCAATGTTGGGCACAGCCGACTTCAAAATAATCGATTGAAGAGCCGCTGTGTCCCTCAAGATCTTCAGTTTGAAACGTCCCTCCGGATTTGAGCCGTTGGTAGAGACAGTTCCAGTATACAGGTGTTTACTGAAAAGAGAAAGATCATTAACATGAACACCAACATTCATCACAGGCTTACCGGACTTAGGAGGAGTCTGTTTGGGTTTTGGCGATTCGGTGTGTCCTTTGTATTGAGACTTACCACATTTATCTATGGTATGTCCATAGAGTCTACAATACTTACAGTACAATTGCGAGCCAGCTTGATCGGTACTCACTTTCTCGTAACTGTACCACGACTTCTTACTGGAAGATGGTTCTGGTGTCAGCCGGTGGATGAGGCTGTAAGTGTCAGCCGACTTAGCACACTTTAGGTAGTCGGTTTCTTCTTTATCTGCTAAATATAGACGGACAGGAGGCGGCACACGCCTCAAGAATTCTTCAACTAGCATGAGGTTGACGAGTTCTGCAAAGGTAGAGACATGTGCTGCTTCCAGCCATTTCATAAAATATCTCCTTTTGGTATTAGCAAACTCGAGAAAGGTAGTGGTACTTGCCTTCAGGTGGTCACGGAATTTCCTTCGATAACTTTCGGTGGAGAGAAGGTAAGCCTCCAACACTGCTTGTTTCAGAGTCTGGTAGTCATTCTCAGACGCCAAAGTACTGAGTGTAACTGCAGCTCTACCTGTAAGATGTACTCTGAGAAGGGTTGCCCATTGGTCGGCAGGCCAAGTAAGTTGATTAGCAAGGGTTTCAAAGGTGGTGAAAAACACATCAACTTCTGTCTCTACGAATGGTGGCATTAACTTACTTGCATGTGATATATTGAAACTGACGGGAAGATTGGCGGTAGCTTGCTGGCGTTGAGCGAGGTGTGAAGTTTCCAACGCGAATTCTCGTTGACGACATTCCATAGCCAAGTTGCTTGTTGTTTGTCATGTTCGTGTTGCATCTCCAATTGGCGTTGTTTTGTTTCAAGCTGTACTCGTTCCCGCTCACGGAGTATTGCAATCTCACGTTCTTGTTCTTCTTTCCTCAAGGCAGCTTCTCGTTCTTGTTCTTCCTTCTTCAAGGCAGCTTCTCGTTCCTTTTCTTCCTTTCGTATGGCAGCTGCTTCCCTTTGTTGCTCGAGGGCTTCTCTTTGCATGGCAGCTGCTTCCCTTTGCTGCTCGCGTTCGATCTTGGCCAGCTCTAGTTTGAGTTTCATCGTTGTCAAATCAGTTTTATCTGCAATAAAGTAAGTTTCGTGAGTTTCAGAGTCTATCTTACCTTCCTCTAAGAGCTGATCCAGTAACAGGTTATGTATTTCATTTTTGTTGGCTTGGTAGGGAACTTTAGTTGATACTCATGGCAAGAGTTTGTAATTCAGTTTTTTTTGGCACGACTTAAAGTCCCTATTTCACCTGCTGGATCTGTACGGAAGCTGGGAGACGAAAACATGGTGAAATTAGCAAATAAATGCACAACGAATATACTGTTGTGATATGTGAATGTCAGAAACAGGACAACGTGGCAACTGGTACCTATCCTGTGGAATCTTTAACAATTATTGTTAATTTCAAGATGATAAATGATTAATAAATCATGGTCGCAGAAATCTTGTACCCTGTACTCATGTAAGAGGATAAGGGCAAGAAAATCCTACTAAACAAGCGAAACTGAGTTTCTAAAAGAAATGAAACAGTTAATTGCCTCAAAAGTAAAATTGATAGTCCAAGAATGTAGGCATACCTTGCCGAGTCTCTATAGG
>NC_091168.1:43101600-43109100 GCF_040958095.1 Procambarus clarkii | reverse complement strand
ATTTATAGGTAAGGTTAGGTTAGGTAGCCAAAAAAAGCTAGGTTAGGTTAGGTTAGGTAGGTTAGGTAGACGAAAAAACATTAATTCATGAAAACTTGGCTTATTAGGCAAATCGGGCCTTGAATAGTAGGCTGAGATATGCGTTCTGGCTATTAGGTACGACATATATATATATATATATATATATATATATATATATATATATATAATATATATATATATATATATATATATATATATATATATATATATATATATATATATATGTCGTACCTAGTAGCCAGAACGCACTTCTCAGCCTACTATGCAAGGCCCGATTTGCCTAATAAGCCAAGTTTTCCTGAAATAATATATTTTCTCTAATTTTTTTCTTATAAAATGATAAAGCTACCCATTTCATTATGTATGAGGTCAATTTTGTTTTATTGTAGTTAAAATTAACGTAGATATATGAGCGAACCTAACAAACCCTACCTAACCTGAACTAACCTATCTTTATAGGCTAGGTTGGGTTATGTAGCCGAAAAAGTTAGGTTAGGGTAGGTTAGGTAGTCGAAAAAACATTAATTCATGAAAACTTGGCTTATCAGGCAAATCGGGCCTTGCATAGTAGGATGAGAAGTGCGTTCTGGCTACTAGGTACGACATATATATATATATATATATATATATATATATATATATATATATATATATAATAATATATTATATATATATATATATATATATAATATATTGCCTTTATATATACATATATATATATGTCGTACCTAATAGCCAGAATGCACTTCTCGGCCTACTATGCAAAGCCCGATTTGCCTAATAAGCCAAGTTTTCCTGAATTAATATATTTTCTCTAATGTTTTTCTTATGAAATGATAAAGCTACCCATTTCATTATGTATGAGGTCAATTTCTTTTTTATTGGAGTTAAAATTAACGTAGATATATGACCGAACCTAACCAACCCTACCTATCTTTATAGGCTAGGTTTGGTAGCCGAAAAGTTAGGTTAGGTTAAGTTAGGTAGGTTAGGTAGTCGAAAAACAATTAATTCATGAAAACTTGACTTACTAGGCAAATCGGGCCTTGCATAGTAGGCTGAGAAGTGCGTTCTGGCTACTAGGTACGACATATATATATATATATATATATATATATATATATATATATATATATATATATATATATATATATATATATATATATGTCGTACCTAGTAGCCAGAACTCACTTCTCAGCCTACTATGCAAGGCCAAATTTGCCTAGTAAGCCAAGTTTTCATGAATTAATTGTTTTTTGACTACCTAACCTACCTAACCTAACCTAACCTAACTTTTTCGGCTACCTAACCTAACCTAACCTATAAAGATAGGTTAGGTTAGGTTAGGTAGGGTTGGTTAGGTTCGGTCATATATCTACGTTAATTTTAACTCCAATAAAAAAAAATTGACCTCATACATAATGAAATGGGTAGCTTTATCATTTCATAAGAAAAAAATTAGAGAAAATATATTAATTCAGTAAAACTTGGCTTATTAGGCAAATTTGGTCTTGCATATTAGGCTGAGAAGTGCGTTCTGGCTACTAGGTACGACATATATATATATATAATATATTATATATATATATATATATTATATATATATATATATATATGTCGTACCTAGTAGCCAGAACTCACTTCTCAGCCTACTATGCGAGGCCCGATTTGCCTAATAAGCCAAGTTTTACTGAATTAATATATTTTCTCTAATTTTTGTCTTATGAAATGATAAAGCTACCCATTTCATTATGTATGAGGTCAATTTTTTTTTATTGGAGTTAAAATTAACGTAGATATATGACCGAACCTAACCAACCCTACCTAACCTAACCTAACCTATCTTTATAGGTTAGGTTAGGTTAGGTAGCCGAAAACGTTAAGTTAGGTTAGGTTAGGTAGGTTAGGTTGTCGAAAAAACATTAATTCATGAAAACTAGGCTTATTAGGCAAATCGGTCCATGCATAGTAGGCTGAGAAGTGAGTTCTGGCTACTAGGTACGACATATATATATATATATATATATATATATATATATATATATGTCGTACCTAATAGCCAGAACGCACTTCTCAGCCTACTATTCATGGCCCGATTTGCCTAATAAGCCAAGTTTTCATGAATTAATGTTTTTTCGTCTACCTAACCTACCTAACCTAACCTAACCTAGCTTTTTTTGGCTACCTAACCTAACCTTACCTATAAATATAGGTTAGTTTAGGTTAGGTAGGGTTTGTTAGGTTCGGTCATATATCTACGTTAATTTTAACTCCAATAAAAAAAAATTGACCTCATACATAGAGAAAAGGGTTGCTTTATCATTTCATAAGAAAAAAATTATAGTAAATATATTAATTCAGGAAAACTTGGCTTATTAGGCAAATTGGGCCTTGAATAGTAGGCTGAGAAGTGAGTTCTGGCTACTAGGTACGACATATATATATATATATATATATATATATATATATATATATATATGTCGTGTTTATTTTCGTGATATAATCACGTATAATCACGTGTTTATTTTCGTGATATACACACACACATATATATATATATATATATATATATATATATATATATATATATATATATATATATATATATATATATATATATATATATGCGAACAAGCCTGAATGGTCCCCAGGACATATGCAACTGAAAACTCACACCCCAGAAGTGACTCGAACCCATACACCCAGAAGCAACGCAACTGGTATGTACAAGACGCCTTAATCCACTTGACCATCACGACCGGACATAATGAGGTGATAGCCGAGGCTATATGAACCACCCCACCGCCGGCACTCGGATAGTTATCTTATCATTTGGTAAAATGCTATGCCCAAGATAACTATCCGAGTGCCGGCGGTGGGGTGGTTCATATAGCCTCGGCTATCACCTCATTATGTCCGGTCGTGATGGTCAAGTGGATTAAGGCGTCTTGTACATACCAGTTGCGTTGCTTCTGGGAGTATGGGTTCGAGTCACTTCTGGGGTGTGAGTTTTCAGTTATATATATATATATATATATATATATATATATATATATATATATATATATATATATATATATATATATATATAGATATTGTGACGATAATCTCTTTCAAGAGAGATTGAGCCTGCTCTTCCCTACATAATTACGTCAAAATACAAGATACGTTCACCAAGTATCGCCAAACGTTTTGCCCAGAGAGCAAATCGTACCCTGCACACACCTGGCCACCGCCGTAACCAGCTAACTGCTCATCCTCTGCCTGCCTGTTGCTGATTGGCTGGTGTCTCGTCGCACCTGCCCTCCGCCACCTCCACAAGTCGACGTCTGGGCTGCAGTGCGCCAGTCTCGTCAGAATATCTCAGTGCTCCATGCAGTTGACATCTCTCGCTGGTAGACTAAGCCTTGGCTTTCGTGTACTAAGGGAGGTGGCAGCTCGAAGCCAGTATTCCAGCACTCATATTTTATTTTGCTATCACTGTAACTTACTTGTCTTAGCGTAACTTTTCATTTGCCAGTGATTATTCATGTTATTTGTTGACTTATCCTGCATATTTTTATGAGATTGCCTTTATTCATGTCTTGTTTTCTAGAGTAATTAAAATTTCATTGTTTATATACTTGTGTTTGTGTGTCTTCCCATTACCTTACCACAGACGAAAGGGCAAACTTTTCTCTTTTTTTTCGTGATATGACGAGGCCCTGCCCCTAGCTTTTGAAACAGCCGAACACCAACGCTTTACCGTCACATAACGTGGGGGCCTGTCCGGGAGCTTCACTCAGGTACTGGTGCCAAGTAGTAAATTTATGGTAAGCGTATTTGGCTTTGGTAACGTAGCTTTTCACTATTTTCAATTTTCAATTTTATTTTCATATGGTGCTGTGTGTATTGTGCATTCCGAGAGTAGCATATGGTGAAGGTGAGACAACTTGGATTACGTGGTGACTGTAGGCCTCAGCCATTCTCTTAATTGGTCATCTCTCCCTCTGTGTTATTGCTCGTGTTTACCATCTTTTGTCCCTAGGATATTTCTCATATTTTCGGCAGATCATCATATTGGTACCCTGGTACTGTGGTCTGTCCTCCGGGTCAAGTGCACCTAATCTTCTGCAATCTGACAGTAGGAGGATAAAGAGGGCCATAGTTCCTCTCGAACGAACTTTAGTTGCTGAATTGGGACCTCAGCAGCAGTTCTCGTCACCAGTTGACACCTCGCACCCCTACACGTCGGTCAGAGATGATGATATTTACATTGGTAGGGAATTAGCCTTCTTTTTCAGAGCACAAAAGTTCGCTAATTCTGTAAGTATCATATTAATTTCAGTGGGAAAAACTTGCTTATGTCCTATAGAGACTCGGCAAGGTATGCCTACATTCTTGGACTACCAATTTTACTTTTGAGGCAATTAACTGTTTCATTTCTTTTAGAAACTCAGTTTCGCTTGTTTAGTAGGATTTTCTTGCCCTTATCCTCTTACATGAGTACAGGGTACAAGATTTCCTGCGACCTTGATTTATTAATCATTTATCATCTTGAAATTAACATTAATTGTTAAAGATTCCACAGGATAGGTACCAGTTGCCACGTTGTCCTGTTTCTGACATTCACCATATCACAACAGTATATTCGTTGTGCATTTATTTGCTAATTTCACCATGTTTCGTCTCCCAGCTTTCCGTACAGATCCAGCAGGTGAAATAGGGACTTTAAGTCGTGCCAAAAAACTGAATTACAAACTCTTGCACATGAGTATCAACTAGAAGTTCCCTACCAAGCCAACAAAAATGAAATACATAACCTGTTACTGGATCATCTCTTAGAGGAAGGTAAGATAGACTCTGAAACTCACGAAACTTACTTTATTGCAGATAAAACTGATTTGACAACGATGAAACTCAAACTAGAGCTGGCCAAGATCGAACGCGAGCAGCAAAGGGAAGCAGCTGCCATGCAAAGAGAAGCCCTCGAGCAACAAAGGGAAGCAGCTGCCATACGAAAGGAAGAAAAGGAACGAGAAGCTGCCTTGAAGAAGGAAGAACAAGAACGAGAAGCTGCCTTGAGGAAAGAAGAACAAGAACGTGAGATTGCAATACTCCGTGAGCGGGAACGAGTACAGCTAGAAACAAAACAACGCCAATTGGAGATGCAACACGAACATGACAAACAACAAGCAACTTTGGCTATGGAATGTCGTCAACGAGAATTCGCGTTGGAAACTTCACACCTCGCTCAACGCCAGCAAGCTACCGCCAATCTTCCCGTCAGTTTCAATATATCACATGCAAGTAAGTTAATGCCACCATTCGTAGAGACAGAAGTTGATGTGTTTTTCACCACCTTTGAAACCCTTGCTAATCAACTTACTTGGCCTGCCGACCAATGGGCAACCCTTCTCAGAGTACATCTTACAGGTAGAGCTGCAGTTACACTCAGTACTTTGGCGTCTGAGAATGACTACCAGACTCTGAAACAAGCAGTGTTGGAGGCTTACCTTCTCTCCACCGAAAGTTATCGAAGGAAATTCCGTGACCACCTGAAGGCAAGTACCACTACCTTTCTCGAGTTTGCTAATACCAAAAGGAGATATTTTATGAAATGGCTGGAAGCAGCACATGTCTCTACCTTTGCAGAACTCGTCAACCTCATGCTAGTTGAAGAATTCTTGAGGCGTGTGCCGCCTCCTGTCCGTCTATATTTAGCAGATAAAGAAGAAACCGACTACCTAAAGTGTGCTAAGTCGGCTGACACTTACAGCCTCATCCACCGGCTGACACCAGAACCATCTTCCAGTAAGAAGTCGTGGTACAGTTACGAGAAAGTGAGTACCGATCAAGCTGGCTCGCAATTGTACTGTAAGTATTGTAGACTCTATGGACATACCATAGATAAATGTGGTAAGTCTCAATACAAAGGACACACCGAATCGCCAAAACCCAAACAGACTCCTCCTAAGTCCGGTAAGCCTGTGATGAATGTTGGTGTTCATGTTAATGATCTTTCTCTTTCAGTAAACACCTGTATACTGGAACTGTCTCTACCAACGGCTCAAATCCGGAGGGACGTTTCAAACTGAAGATCTTGAGGGACACAGCGGCTCTTCAATCGATTATTTTGAAGTCGGCTGTGCCCAACATTGCCTACACCGGAGAAACTGTCTTCATCACTGACCTCACTGCTACCACTCCTTATCCTCTCGCCAGAGTCCACCTGGATTGTCCCTTCGCGACAGGAGAAGTCCAAGTCGCCATCAGGGAAAAGCCTTTTCCCATGCCTGGAGTGCAACTTCTCCTGGGCAACGACTTGGCAGAAGACCTGCAACCGACCAACCTGATCGTCATGGACAAACCCCAGGTGTGTACCTCTGTGATGGATAATCCCATTTTTGAGTATGTTCCAGCAAAGGTTCAAGAGAGTGATGAAGTTTCTCCTCCGGTTTTAGTGACCACCCGTGCACAAGCTGCACGACCACAGCCAGCTGACTCTACTGCTACCGCTGTCCCTCAAGACCCTCAGAAACTACCCCCGAATCTGACCAAGTTGGAGTTCCGTAAGTTACAGAGGGAAGATTTTACCTTGACACCATTATTTTTCCAGGCTGAGACTCAACCTGACAGTATTCCTGGGTTCTTCCTAGAGAACGAGTTGCTCTACCGCAGATATAGACCCAGTAAACTGAAGGAGGAGGACGATTGGGCCAACGTCGAACAACTAGTGATTCCTGCCAGCCTGCGGCCCACTATTCTACACCTGGCCCACGGAGCACTCTCCCACTACGGATTTAACATGACTTACCATGGAATCCGTCAAGACTACTACTGGCCAGGTATGGTAAATAGCGTCAAACAGTACGTCAAACAGTGTCATACATGTCAGATGGCAGGTAAACCGAACATCTCTATTCCCAGAGCACCACTGACTCCCATACAGGTGCCTGCGGAACCCTTCCACAGACTTATTATAGACTGTGTTGGTCCTTTACCTCGGACCAGTTCAGGTAACGCCTATATCTTAACCATCCTGTGTCCTACCGCCAGATTCCCCATAGCAGTTCCAGTAAAGAACATTACGGCTGCTACAGTTGTGAAACATTTATTGAAGATCTTCACCCAGTATGGATTTCCAAGGGAGGTTCAGAGCGACTGTGGCACCAACTTCACCAGTGATCTCTTCAAGAGGACACTAGAGGAGTTCAACATCAAACAGGTATTGTCCAGCCCCTATCATCCTGCTTCACAGGGTTCTCTTGAGCGTAGTCATCAGACTATTAAAGCACTCCTGAAGAAGTTTTGTAATGAAACCTCTAAGGATTGGGATAAGCAAATCGACCTAATAATGTGTATCTATAGAAGTCTTCCCAATGAGTCCCTAGGAGTATCTCCTTATGAGATGCTCTACGGACTTAAGTGCCGTACTCCTCTCAAGGCTTTCAAAGACTCTCTACGTGATGCCACCTT
>NC_091168.1:43041600-43096600 GCF_040958095.1 Procambarus clarkii | reverse complement strand
ATTTTTACGTTTTTTCATCCAGTCCCTGTTAATATGGGAGAACACTGTGTCTATGCTTAAGGCACAACTCTCCTAAACACGAGAGTGAAGTATACAACTTTAGAACACTTTCCCACCAGGAGACTCGAACCCTAGCCAGCACAGAAGCCTTCCAGCAACTGGCATAACAGGTACGCCTTAACCCGCTCCACCACCTGCTCAGACCCTTAAAAGAGATGGTAATTTCGGAGTATTTATACACTCCAAAGATATACCACCTCCCAAGAGCACTAGAGCAAGTGAGGGGTCATTTTTACGTTTTTTCATCCAGTCCCTGTTAATATGGGAGAACACTGTGTCTATGCTTAAGGCACAACTCTCCTAAACACGAGAATGAAGTATACAACTTTAGAACACTTTCCCACCAGGAGACTCGAACCCTAGTCAACACAGAAGCCTTCCAGCAACTGGCATAACAGGTACGCCTTAACCCGCTCCACCACCTGCTCAGACCCTTAAAAGAGATGGTAATTTCGGAGTATTTATACACTCCAAAGATATACCACCTCCCAAGAGCACTAGAGCAAGTGAGGGGTCATTTTTACGTGTTTTCATCCAGTCCCTGTTAATATGGGAGAACACTGTGTCTATGCTTAAGGCACAACTCTCCTAAACACGAGTGTTTAGGAGAGTGCTCTTGGGAGGTGGTATATCTTTGGAGTGTATAAATACTCCGAAATTACCATCTCTTTTAAGGGTCTGAGCAGGTGGTGGAGCGGGTTAAGGCGTACCTGTTATGCCAGTTGCTGGAAGGCTTCTGTGCTGGCTAGGGTTCGAGTCTCCTGGTGGGAAAGTGTTCTAAAGTTGTATACTTCACTCTCGTGTTTAGGAGAGTTGTGCCCATATATATATATATATATATATATATATATATATATATATATATATATATATATATATATATATATATATATATATATATATATATATATATATATATATATATATATATATATATATATATATATATATATATATATATTTTTTTTTAATAGGAAGGGAGTACCACCTCTAGCTGGAAGAAGGGGGACCCATACCCTCGGAGGAAACCACGCATCACGCATTAGAGGGAATGTTTAGATCCCCTCCAATACAGTTTCTGTGTGTTTTTCTCCTACCACCCCCTTCCTTTTTTAATAAATAATTAACAAATAATTAATTAATAATCATAAGTGATTAAATAATTGATAATCCTTAAATGAAGAAGCATACTAGCTCATTATAACGAATATATATATATATATATATATATATATGTATTTTGGTAGCAGTCTCTCTTGTAAACATATATTATTAAATATGACGGAAAAAGTAAGATTAATAATTCTAACACGAATTTTCTCAATATTTCTTGTTTCTTTTCACTGTCGATTGTAATTGAAAAATCAATTCTTCAAAATTCATTTTTATTTCTAGTCTGACGCGACACTTGAACGCGTTTCGTAATAACTTATTTCATTTTCAAAGACTTTAGTTTACACACACACAACTATAACCTGCAAACACTAAACAGAGTTCTACTGTGCTATAATTTAAACGGCTTTCATTGTATATATCTGCATTTGGGTGAGGTGATATGTTACAACAGTTTTGGATGAGGTGAAAACAAACTTTCAACACAAGACAGAACACGAAATATTGGGTAAGTTAAAGGAAGGAATGGAAGTCACTGCAAAGGGCCTGTTGGCCCATATTTCTTGATGCTTCTTTATTTGTGCGGAGTCTTGAAGTGGGTAGAATATAGTGTGCATAAATTGGCTGTTGATTGCTGGTGTTGACTTCTTGATGTGTAGTGCCTCGCAGATATCAAGCCGCCTGCTATCTATCGATGATTAATGTGTTTTTGTTAAGACTTCTCTGGTGATGGTCTGGTTGTGGGAAGAGATAATATGTTCCTTAAAGGAGCCCTGTTGCTTGTGCTTCGTTAATCGCCTGGAAAGAGATGTTGTTGTCTTGCCTATATACTGAATTCTTTGAGGCTTACATTCCCCAAGTGGGCATTTGAAGGCATAGGCGACATTGATCTCTTTTAAAGCGTTCTGCTTTGTGTCTGGAGAGTTACTCATGAGTAGGTTGGCCGTTTTTTTGGTTTTATAGTAAATCGTCAATTGTATCTTCTGACTTTTGTCTGTAGGAATCACGTTCCTATTAACAATATCTTTCAGGACCCTTTCCTCCGTTTCATGAGCTGTGGAAAAGAAGTTCCTGTAAAATAGTCTAATAGGGGGTACAGGTGTTGTGTTAGTTGTCTCTTCAGAGGTTGTATGGCATTTCACTTTCCTTCTTATGATGTCTTCAACGAAACCATTGGAGAAGCCGTTGTTGACTAGGACCTGCCTTACCCTACAGAGTTCTTCATCGACTTCCTTCAATCCTGAGCTGTTGCTGAGAGCACGGTCGACATAAGCGTTAACAAAACTCCTCTTGTACCTATCTGGGCAGTCACTGTTGGCAGGGAGACACATTCCTATGTTTGTTTCCTTAGTGTAGACTGCAGGTGTGGAAACCTCCGCTCCTTTCCATGACTGTTACATCTAGAAAGGGCTGCCTCCCATTCTTCTCCGTCTCGTAAGTGAAACGCAACACAGAATTCCGTTAAAATGCCTCCTTCAGCTCCTGCAGATGTCTAACATCAGGTACCTGTGTAAAAATGTCGTCAACATACCTGCAGTATATGGCCGGTTTCAAGTTCATGTCGACTAAGACATTTTGTTCGATGGTACCCATGTAGAAGTTCGCAAACAGAACACCTAAGGGAGAACCCATTGCGACCCCATCTACTTGCTTATACATGTACCCATCCGGGCTCGAGAAGGGTTCCTCTTTAGTACAAGCTTGGAGTAGTTTCTTTAGAATGTTAGATTAGAACTTAACATTCTAAGGAAACTATGGAAACAGACATGTCCGGCTGAAGGCATAGAGTTAAGTTCTTCATTAGTAAATACGGAGATAAGATATTTAATAAAAATACTACTCATCTCTTCTTCATTATTTGTTAACTGACCTGTCTCGGTTTTTAATGGACCTATCCTGTCCCTAACCTTTGTTCGATATAACTGAAAAAATACCTTCAGGATTTGCCTTTGCTTGGCCTGCTATACGAATTTCATAGTTTCTTTTTGCTCTCCTTATCTCTTTTTTAACATTTATAACCAGTTGTGCGAATTCTTGTTCTAAACTGAGTTCCCCAATTCTTAATCCTTTTGTACCAAGATCTCTTTCTACCTATAAGGTTTTTCAGATCCTTTGTTATCCATTTCGGGTCATTTGTATTTGATCTATTCAATTTGTAAGGTATACTACTTTCCTGTGCTTTGCTTAGAATATTTATAATTAAGTTATATTTTGAATCCAAATCGAAATCCTCCTTTACATCACACATCGCAGGGTTCACGTCTTGCTCCAAGACCGGCCCTCCCACCCCAATACCCAAGACTTTCCAATCTATTTGACTCAAAACTTTTCTTAGGATATTAAAATTAGCTTTACGGAAATCTGGCACTTTAACAGAATTTTCTCCTGCACATCTATTCCACTCTATGCTAAATCTGATTTCTTTGTTATCACTGTTCCCTAGTTCACTACTGATATCTGTCATTAATCTGTGTTTCCTTGTTTGTAAACACTAAATCTAAAGTATTATTTTCCCCCGTTGGTTCCTTAATGTGTTTTGTAAGAAAACAATCGTCAATTAATTCTATAAAATCTTTTGCTTTTTTACTCCCTGTTCTGTTAATCCAATTTATTCCACTAAAAATAAAGTCACCCAAGACACAAATACTTTTAGAGCTAGATGCTCTAGATATTTCATTCCATAGATGCTCTAGATATTTCATCAAATAGATGCTCTAGATATTTCATCCCATAGATGCTTTGCTTCCATTCTGTCTAAATTTGGTGGCCTATATATAACTCCTATTATAAGATTATTTGCTTTTTCTTTTAATTCTATCCAAATAGCTTCTGTGTGTGGCTCAGTTTTGATTCCCTCTTTGAGACTACGTGTCAAATTGTCCCTAACATATATGGCTTCTCCCTCTTCTCGTCTAATATATCTATCTCTGTGAAATAGTTTAAATCCATTTATTTGATATTCAGCTAATAGGTCTCTATTTTCTACTTTCATTCACGTTTCGGTAAGTGCAATAATATCAATTTTTTCTGTACAAACAAGAGCATTTAGTTCGCTTATTTTGTTTCTTAGACTTCTACTGTTAGTGTAATATACCCTAAGTGTATTGTTATTTTGAGGCCCTACTCTTTCCCTGATCATTTTGCCAATTTCTTTCTCCCACAAACACATGCTTTTATTACCAACTTCCTCGATATCAATTCCCATACCAATATCTGCTAACAGTTTAAACCCAAACAAACGCCTCCAACCACTGGTTTCAACAAGTTCGCATCAACAACCTCAGCCCTCGATTGAAGCACCCCATCCCGAGCATACATTTCATTTCTTCCATAGAAGTGTTCCCAGTTATCTATGAAAGATATTGCATTTGATTTGCAATATCTTTCCAGTCGGCTATCGACACCAAGTGCCCTTGACATCCTTTCATTTCCCACTCCCTTTCTTGGAAGGATGCCACACATGACCGGGATTCCTCCCTTGCTCTTATCTAATTGTATGGGTGTTTTATACCTCTCAATCAGTTCCTCACTCCTAACTCGACCAACAACATTTCCTCTGTTGCTAATACAAATAATGGGATTATTCCCATTTCCAGCTATAATATCATTCATGTTGTTTATAATATCACCAATTCCAGCTCCGGGATAGCAAAATCTTAACCTGTTCCCCCAATTTCTAGCACAAAACGTTTTGTCTAAGTACCTCACCTGGGAATCTCCCACAACCAAAATTCGCTTAGGTGCCTCCTTAACTTTCTTAGCACCTTGAGGGGCCTGTGCTTCGTTGCTCTTCTTTGATTTCCTTTTCGAGTGAACTGCAGGCTCACCACAGCATTCGTCTCCCACCACGGCAAATGAATTTGTAGTCCTTAGGGCGTCTGTAGGCAGCCTTTTCAAGGTCTTTTTAAGACCTTTGTCCTTTACGACTTTCCACGACGAGGTCTTTTTAATATTGGTCTCCTCCTTCAATTCTTCTTGATGTTGTTTCAGCTGTCGTACCTCCTCCCATAGGGAATCCATCTCTGCTCTCAGAATTCTACTAGATTCATCAGTTCCTTCACTAATCCTTCCATTATTACTATAATAATATTACTACGGTTATTATTACCTATTATTACTATGTTATTCAAGATGAAGATTCATGGTACTTGCAGTTATTGATTCAAGTAACTTTCCCACAATCGACGTTAAGATAATTTGCCGATAGTTGGACGCAAGTGATCTATCTTCTTTCTTGAAAATTGGTACCAAATTAGCAACTTTAGACAGCTCTGCAACTCTGCCTGACCCTAATAATTTATTAAATATGGTAGACAATGTTCGCAATGTTCTTTTTGCACTCGTTAGACATACTGGTAAGTGTACTCGAATATGTGAAAGTTGTGGGTCAATATGTGTTTAAATCCAGTCACAAAAAAATACCCCCCTCCCCCCCACAAAAATATATAGATACGTTAAAGACAGCCTTGATGATACCTTGAGACAGTTTCAGGGCTTAGGGTCCTCGCGGCCCAGTCCCCGACCAGGCATCCTCTTTGCTGGACTGGTCAACCATAGAGTTTGAAACCTGAAAATAAATCGGCCAAAACAAATAAATGTCACTACTTCTGCCACCTGTGGCTGATTAACATGTTGACCAATTTCGTTCCAACTTCCCATGCTTAGTGCCGGATATGCATTCTCCAAGATGTAGAAGTCACAACAACATCCGCATAAAAAACAAAGGAAAAAAATGTAGTTGTCAACTTTCTGACAAAGGGACATAACAAATATTGCAATTGAGCAATGTATTTATATGATATATAATAAAATACTGTGTTACGAACCGGGGTTCATCAGTGGAAACCAGAGGTCAAATTGAGCTAAATAAATTACTTTATATTATTTGATGCGCTTGTCGACGCATCTCTGTTTGTATTTTCCTTGCCAGACGTAAGACGAATCTTGTTTCTCACAGAGAAGTTAAAGACTGAGCTTGTGGTTGATTATTAATTAATAAAATAGGCATCAACTATGTTTACAAATGATTAGAAAGTATTAGTAAAGTAGATCTGAGTAAACGCGGATATAGGGCTGCTGTACGATTAGCTGAGTATTCGGCCGGCAGCGAGTCAGCTGGAGTAAGCTGAGACTCGAGGCTGGCTTCCTTCTCTGGTTGGCGTCGTGGTGTAAACATCTCTACTGTGTTGCTCTGCGTCCCTCTCCCCTTCCTCCTACTTCTCTCCCTTACCTTATCCTGTGTCTAGTTTGCCAAGATATGTAATGTGCTGTATTCTGGTTTTCTGGCATAAGTGTGTATTAACTAATTCGGGGATCACTAGTGTTTATATTGTTAAGTTACTCTAAGGGGGGTCCCAGTGGAACCATGTGGGCTCCAGTAGTACCAGTAAGCTACCTAGAGTCCTTGCTAGTGTCCCTTGCCTAGTAGACTTTACCCTAGCTTGTGCTAATTGTAAAACCTTGTGTCCTGCCTATGTGGACCAAGGTAGTTAACGTAAGATAGTGTGGTAAAGATATTATTGTTATTGTTGTGAATGTATGTGGGGGGTTGTTGAGAGGGTTTAATAAATAAGTTAGATTTAAAGGAATATCCATTCTTCCTGTGTAGGAGATCAATGATCTACCTCTAGGCTGACATGTTCAGGAAGCCACTATAAGTATTACTGTTTTATATTTTTATTGGGGGCCGGGCCGTTATGATCTCCCTTAATGGTGATACCTCCTGATTCTAACTGCTGACCCTTCTCCATAATAATACTAGATCCCCCATAGTAGCCAACATTTTATAACATACGGCATAATAACATACTCATTATTATGGGAGAAATCTGGACCTCCCATAATACCAGCTGAATACCAACTTTGGAGACCTTCCTTATTACTGGTTTTCTTCTTTGTGCATCTGAGATGTGCTTGCATTTCTTTATTCCTAATTGCCAGTAAATAGGAAATGTTATCGTTAATATCAGTACTGGTTGCCGCCTGTCGTGCACGCATTTATTTAAAAAAATCAATTCTTAACACATTCCGATGAAATTTTCACTACGTTGATACCAAATAACGGGAGATTTATGTAGATTTTTTCACTATATTTTACTATATTTTGGAAAAATCTCCAGTCGCCAGGCCTCTTAAGTTACTCTTTAGTAAATACAGAGATAAAATATTTTTTAAAAATTCTACTCATCTCTTCGCCATTATCAGTTATCTGACTTGTCTCCGTTTTTTATGGACCTATCCTTTCCCTAATCTTTGTTTGATATAATTGAAAAAACCTTTAGGCTTTGTCTTTGCTTTCCCTGCTATGAGAACTTCATAGTTTATTTTTTACCGCATTTCTTGTTTTAACATTTCTAACCAGTAGGACGAATTCTTGTTCTGAACCGTCTTCCCCATTCTTAATCCTTTTGTACCAAGCTCTCTTCCTACCTATAAGGTTCTTCATATCCTTTGTTATCCACTTCGGGTCCTTATTATTATTCGATCTAATCAAATTTGCATGGTATACTACGTTTCTGTGCTAGGCGTAGAATATTTTTAAATAAGTTAAATTTTGAATCCACATCGAAATTCCTTCCTACATCACCCATCGCTAGGTTCACGTCTCACTCTATGACCGGTCCACCCTTCTTGCCCAGGACTTTCCAATCTATTTCACCCAAACAATTTCTCAGGCCATTAAAATCAGATAGAGAGAACATCCTTTCCTTACTCAACTTTCTGACATTGGAAAATCATTATCAAGAGGAACAGAAAGTCGACATCACGACTAAGCATCTTACAGGAGGGATGCAGTCGTTGCCTTTCAATGATGTCCTGAGATTGACATCAGATAAGGAAGAGAAGGGAAGAGTGATGGAGATAAGGAAGAGAAGGCCAAACGATGTTGTTGTTATAGATTCAGCTACTGGGAACAAAAATATTCAAGTAGCACGGACTATGGTGAGCCCGTAGTGGACTTACCTCGCACAGGAGCCGGCCTGTAACTGAGGTGGATGGCCAAACGACACGGAGACTTTTTATTAGATCGACGGCAGGAGGACAGAGACTACAGAGAGGTCTCAGTTTTTTTCTTTCTTCCTCTCTGCTTTCACACAACTTGATAATGGTCTAGGACATACCGAAACGTCGTCTTCTGCATTGTGTTTTGGTCATCACTGGAAACCTTAAAATATATTTTTTATAAAGCAAAGAGTTAGGGAAGACATGACTGAAGTAAACAGGTGGATGAATGGGCATAAACACAACACACCATAAACACAACACACCGCCCTACGGTGCCGCAAGTCTCCCTACAACACACTCCTCTGTTTTAGTCACCGTTTCTCTATCTACAGCACAACGCAACAAGCACCTTGGTAGCTCCGATCATCCACAACATAAACGCGTCCACCAACATCTGTACTGGTGCAGTCATCGGGAGGACAAACCCTTCATGCAAACTGCACCTACTATCAACAAGAAAAAGAAGAATGGCATGAAAAGGGGATATTACTTATGTATAATATATATCAACACACAATAGAAAAGAAAATAAGAGATATAAATTTGATAAGTTTAGAATGAGGAAAGATGTGGGTAAATGCTGGTTCGGTAACAGGGATGTGAAACTATTATGCTACTGTGTAGCATAATAGATGAGGGATCCTTTGATTATTTCAAGCTTAAGCTTGACTTACGTTAATAAATACCAAAACCCGCCTCATACAATAAAGACACAACAGCGTTCTATCCGTACTGGACTATTATCAATCTGTGCAATAATAGAGAGGTTGATATATTGATAAAAATTAAACCACCCAGGAGGTGGCACGGGCATGAATATTCCGTAAGTGGAAGATTTTTTTGGAGTGATGTTCGACATGTGATGTTTTGGTCGTGAAAGAACGTCTAAGGACGTTGGTTGCTTCATGTTTGAAGAGACAGTGATGTAGTGACTTTTCTGTGACTGTTTGGCATATGATGCATTCCCTTTCTCTGGGTTCATCAATTTCTCAGTTGCATCTGTAATCTAGACATAGTCTATGTAACCGAACTTCTATTTCCCTGTGGATTCCTTTGTGAATACTTAACCTGTCCAAAGATGGCCTGAGGATATCATATTGCAGAAGACGAACGTTCTGCTACTCTATCGTAGATGGGGTTGGTTGAGGTGTGCAAGTTTTTTATGATTTTTTTTTATGTTCCCTGAGTTAGATTATTTTGTGATATCACTGGATGAGAGGAAATGACGAACCAGCGAGACTCGACCTGGTCTTCACCCTGAACGAATCTGACATAAGAGAAATCGGGTTTGAAGCCCCAGTAGGAATGAGCGACCACAGTGTATTGGTGTTTGAGTACCTGATTGTAGAAGGGTTATTGAACTCGAGGAGGGATACCAAAACCAAAAGGTTAGCATACCGAAAGGGAAACTTTGAGGAGATAAGAAAATTCCTAACAGATATAGCATGGGAAACAGAGCTCAGGGAAAAGACGGCCCAAGATATGATGGATTACATCACGCAAAAATGCAAGGACGCAGCAAACAAGTTTGTCCCAGCCCAAAAGGAAAACAGTGAAATGAAGATGAGAAACCCATGGTTTAATCAGAGATGTAGGCTAGCTAAGCAGCAAAGTAAAAGGGCATGGAGAAACTATAGGAATAACAGGACATTGGGGAGCAGAGAAATATACCAGAATGCCAGGAATGAATATGTCAGGATGAGAAGACAGGCAGAAAGACAATACGAAAATGACATCGCAAGCAAGGCAAAGACTCAGTCTAAATTGCCACATCAGGAGAAAAACAACTGTAAAGGAACAGGTTATGAAATTTAGGATAGGGGCAGAAGGATTCACTACAAATGACAAGGAAGTGTGTGAGGAACTGAATAAGAAATTCCAAGAGGTCTTCACCTTAGAGCAAGGAGAAATCCCAGAGATAAGAGAGGGAATAGCTAACCAGGAACCACTGGAAGAGTTTGAGATTACCAGCGGGGAAGTAAGGAAGTGTTTACTAGAGTTGGATGTGACAAAGGCTATAGGCCCAGATGGAATCTCCCCTTGGATACTAAAGGAAGGAGCAGAAGAACTGTGCCTCCCACTCTCCATAGTGTATAACAAATCACTGGCAACAGGGGAACTGCCAGAAATTTGGAAAGCAGCTAACGTAGTCCCGATATACAAGAAAGGGGATAGACAGGAGGCACTGAATTACAGGCCAGTGTCCCTAACCTGCATACCATGCAAGCTGATGGAAAAGATTTTTCGAAGAAAGCTAGTGGAGCACCTGGAGCGAAAGAACTTTGTAACACAGCATCTACATGGATTCAGGGATGGCAGGTCCTGCCTCACAGGGTTTCTTGAATTCTACGACCAGGCAACAAAAATAAGGCAAGAAAGAGAAGGGTGGGCAGACTGCATATTTTTGGATTGTCAGAAAGCCTTTGATACAGTGCCACACAAGAGGCTAGTGAAAAAGCTGGAGATGCAGGCTGGAGTGAAAGGGAAGGTACTCCATTGGATACAGGAGTACCTAAGCAACAGGAGACAACGAGTCAGTGTGAGGGGTGAGGTCTCAGATTGGCGAGACGTTACGAGTGGAGTCTCGCAGGGGTCAGTCCTTGGGCCTATACCGTTTCTGATATATGTAAATGATCTTCCAGAGGGTATAGAATCGTTTCTCTCAATGTTTGCCGATGATGCAAAAATTATGAGGAGGATTGAAACTGAGGACGATAGTAGGAGGCTACAAGATGACCTAGACAGACTGAGTGAATGGTCCAACAAATGGCTGTTGAAGTTCAACCCGAGTAAATGCAAAGTAATGAAACTAGGCAGTGAAAATAGGAGGCCAGACACAGGATACAGAATAAGAGGTGAAGTACTTAATGAAACGAACAGAGAGAAAGATCTAGGAGTTGATATCACACCAAACCTGTCTCCTGAAGCCCACATAAAAAGAATAACGTCTGCGGCATATGCGAGGCTGGCTAACATCAGAACAGCGTTCAGGAACCTGTGTAAGGAATCATTCAGAATCTTGTACACCACATATGTAAGACCAATCCTGGAGTATGCGGCCCCAGCATGGAGCCCGTACCTTGTCAAGCACAAGACGAAGCTGGAAAAAGTCCAAAGGTATGCCACTAGACTAGTCCCAGAACTAAGAGGCATGAGTTACGAGGAAAGGCTGCTGGAAATGCACCTTACGACACTGGAAGACAGAAGAGTAAGGGGAGACATGATCACAACCTACAAAATCCTCAGAGGAATCGACCGGGTAAACAAGGATAAACTATTCAACACTTGTGGGACGCGAACAAGGGGACACATGTGGAAACTGAGTACCCACATGAGCCACAGAGACGTTAGAAGGAACTTTTTCAGTGTCAGAGTAGTTAACGGATGGAATGTATTAGGCAGTGATGTGGTGGAGGCTGACTCCATACACAGTTTTAAATGTAGATTTGATAGAGCCCAGTAGGCTCAGGAATCTGTACACCAGTTGATTGACAGTTGAGAGGCGGGACCAAAGAGCCAGAGCTCAACCCCCGCAAGCACAACTAGGTGAGTACACACACACACACACCAGGCTATGGGGCCTCGTAGCCTGGTGGATAGCGCGCAGGGCTCGTAATTCTGTGGCGCGGGTTCGTTTCCCACACGAGGCAGAAACAAATGGTCAAAGTTTCTTTCACCCTGAATGCCCCTGTTACCTAGCAGCAAATAGGTACCTGGGAGTTAGTCAGCTGTCACGGGCTGCTTCCTGGGTGTGTGTGTGTGTGTGTGTGGTGTGGGAGAAAAAAAATAAAAAAAAAGTAGTTAGTAAACAGTTGATTGACAGTTGAGAGGTGGGCCGAAAGAGCAAAGTTCAACCCCCACAAGCACAACTAGGTGAATACACACACACACACGAGGCACACATACGAGGAAGGCACACAAACATTCATACCAAAACAGAGATGCAGGGCCAGAAAACAGAATTGGTTCAACAGAAATTGTGAGAGGGCCAGAGACCAAAAGACACAAAAATGGAATCAGTATATTAAGAGGCCAAACTCCCAAACATACCAGCGATACAAAGTTGCGAGAAACAACTATATGGCAGTAAGGAGAGAGGCAGAAAGAAATTTTGAAAAAGGGATAGCGGATAAATGTAAAACAGAACCGGGCCTATTCTACAAACTCATAAACAACAAATTGCAGGTAAAGGATAATATCCAGAGGTTGAAAATTGGAAACAGATTCACGGGAAAGGAAAAGGAAATGTGTGAAACATTAAATGAAAAGTTCCAAAGTGTGTTTGTACAAAATTAAATCTTCAGAGAACCAGACACAATAAGAATTCCAGAGAACATCATAGAGCGTATAGAGGTGTCTAGAGATGAAGTGGAAAATATGCTAAAGGAGCTCAGTAAGAACAAAGCAGTTGGCCCAGATGGAGTTTCACCATGGGTTCTGAGAGAATGTGCATCTGATCTCAGCATTCCACTTCACCAGATCTTTCAAGGCATCCCTGTGTACAGGAATCGTAGCAGACGTGTGGAAACAGACTAACATAGTTCCAATCTACAAAAGTGGCAGCAGGGAAGACCCCCTCAATTATAGACCTGTATCATTGACAAGTGTAATAGTGAAAGTATTGGAAAACTAATCAAAACTAAATGGGTAGAACACCTGGAGAGAAATTATATAATATCAGACAGACAGTATCGTTTTCGATCTGGAAGATCCTGTGTATCGAATTTACTCAGTTTCTATGATCGAGCCACAGAGATATTACAGGAAAGAGATGGTTGGGTTGACTGCATCTATCTGGACCTAAAAAAGGCTTTCGACAGAGTTCTACATAAGAGGTTGTTCTGGAAACTGGAAAATATTGGAGGGGTGACAGGTAAGCTTCTAACATGGATGAAAAATTTTCTGACTGATTGAAAAATGAGGGCAGTAATCAGTGGCAATGTATCGGACTGGAGAAATGTCACAAGCGGAGTACCACAGGGTTCAGTTCTTGCACCAGTAATGTTTATTGTCCACATTAATGATCTACCAGTTGGTATACATAATTATATGAACATGTTTGCTGATGATGCTAAGATAATAGGAAGGATAAGAAACTTATATGACTGTCATGCCCTTCAAGATGACCTGGACAAAATAAGTATATGGAGCAACACTTGGCAAATGGAATTTAATGTTAATAAATGCCTTGTTATGGAATGCTGAATAGGAGAACATAGACCCCCACACAACCTATATATTATGTGAGAAATCTCTAAAGAATTCTGATAAAGAAAGAGATCTAGGGGGTGGTTCTAGATAGAAAACTATCACCTGAGGACCACATAAAGAACGTTGTGCGAGGAGCCTATGCCACGCTTTCTAACTTCAGAATTGCTTTTAAATACATGGATAGCGATATACTAAAGAAATTGTTCACAACTCTTGTTAGGCCAAAGCTAGAATATGCCGCGGTTGTGTGGTGCCCATATCTTAAGAAGCACATCAACAAACTGGAAAAGGTGCAAAGACATGCTACTAAGTGGCTCCCAGAACTGAAGGGCAAGAGCTACGAGGAGAGGTTAGAGGCATTAAATATGCCAAAACTGGAAGACAGAAGAAAAAGAGGTGATATGATCACTACGTACAAAATAGTAACAGGAATTGATAAAATCGATAGGGAAGATTTCCTGAGACCTGGAACTTCAAGAACAAGCGGTCATAGATTTAAACTAGCTAAACAAAGATGTCGAAGAAATATAAGAAAATTCACTTTCGCAAACAGAGTGATAGACGGTTGGAACAAGTTAGGTGAGAAGGCGGTGGAGGCCAAGACCGTCAGTAGTTTCAAAGCGTTATATGACAAAGAGTGCTGGGAAGACGGGACACCACGAGCGTAGCTCTCATCCTATAACAACACTTAGGTAATTACACACACACACACACACACACACACACACACACACACACACACACACACACACACACACACACACACACACACACACACACACACACACACACACACACACACACACACACACACACACCAATTTCCATATTATGAAATGATCGGGGATATAAGGTGGGTTACCACTCCCCTGCATATCGGACATGTTTTACAATGGGTAGAACATATTGAGCAAATAGCCATATGCCGACATGGTAGAAGTATTATAATAATTTTCATGTCAAAACAAACTTTGCACTTCATTTCCTCATTCACTCTCGCCTTCCGGTCATGTACCCCCTCTGCTCTTTCCCCTGCTATTTCTTCTTCTTCGTTTGAAGAGGAAACAGTGGTAATCCCTACACGCTCTAGCTGAAGTGGAGAAAGAGGTGGATAGGAGGTTACTTCCATAGCAGCTGCAGTCACATCTACTGTGCTTGTTTTTTCTAAATACCACAGCATAACTTCTATACAGTTAGTTTCTGTAAGAAGTGGTAATAAGTCCTTTGTAATTGTTAAATAGAGGTGAATTCCTGCTTTCACACTAGTAAAGCAGTAAAAACTAGTAAAGCACATTAGTAAAGCTGCTCACACTTGTTTGAGCAGTCTCCGTGGTGTAGTGGTAAGACACTCGCCTGGCGTTCCGCGAGCGCTGTCATGGGTTCGTATCCTGGCCGGGGAGGATTTACTGGACGCAATTCCTTAACTGTAGCCTCTGTTTACCGCAACAGTAAAATGTGTACTTGGATGAAAAAACGATTCTTCGCGGCAGGGAATCGTATTCCAGGGACCTGCCCGAAACGCTATGCGTACTAGTGGCTGTACAAGAATGTAACAACTCTTGTATATATCTCAAAAAAAAAAATAAAAAAATAAAGGGAATGTCTAGTTTAACACTCATAAAATATAAATTCTCTATCCCCCTCACATCCCTGGGGAGCCGGTCGGCCGAACAGACAGCACGCTGGACTTGTGATCCTGTGGTCCTGGGTTCGATCCCAGGCGTCGCCGAGAAACAATGGGCAGAGTTTCTTTCACCCTATGCCCCTGTTACCTAGCAGTAAAATAGGTACCTGGGTGTTAGTCAGCTGTCACGGGCTGCTTCCTGGGGGTGGAGGCCTGGTCGAGGACCGGGCCGCGGGGACACTAAAAAAAAAAGCCCCGAAATCATCTCAAGATAACCTCATTAGGTTAGTAATTAAATAATCATCTACTGGGATGTTTTCGTACGAAGGGAAAAATGGTTCAGCATTCATTATGTATTGCCCATCTTTCACCACATTTAAAAACGTGCATATGGGATAATATCGAGCTTGTAAAATCCAAATATCATCTGAAGGGGAAAGATTGCAGATCCCTCCCCCGCAATAGAACCATCTGATGCAGTCTCCAACTCCTGCAAGTGAGTAAAAGGAAAGAATTAGCTACGTTTCTTCATGGATCTGATCTGATCTGATCCGATCTGATCACTAATCATTTATACTTTAAAATAATGGATAAGATAAACCTCTGTATCTTTCCTGCAAGATATGTTCTCTAACTTTAATCTTAATTTGTTAAATAAATAAATAAATAAATAAATAAATAAATAAAATAATAATACACACTGCAAATTGTATAAATAAGTGTAATACATTCTATAGCGACTTCAGTCGCTGAGTGTAGCAGTACACAGTTACAGTCACGCCCTCAGTTACTCTTTTAGTACAGTGTAACCATGTCTCCCAAGGATATGGCTTTCCTAACCATCCTTCTTGAATTATTAACGTCAGAAGGACACAGTGATATAGTAGCAAGAGCAAGGAAAATTGCTGAAGACGACCCAACCCTAAACGAAGCACCGTGGCAACTTGTAGGCAACGGAAAGGCAAACAAACGAAGAAGAACCGAAGAAACGTCCAAAGAAACCAAACTAGAAGCCAACCAGAACTCAAGAGGAGCACCCAAACCAATGCCAAGGACCATATTCAAAACCAAAAAACCAGTGGATGGTTCCGTTTATGCTTTCATTGCCGCACTGGAAAAGAATAATTCAGGATCAGATCTTAGAGCCAAGCCCGACATCAGAGGTAGATATAACATATCCACAGCTAATCCGGATATAATCACAAACCTCAGGAACACAGAACACCTACTTGAACTGAAACCAGAAGAAAAAATCACCAAAATGATAGATCAAAATTTCCCGGTCGAAGTTCATGCAAACAGACTCCTAGAATGCCCAAATGTCACAACGGTGGAAAGATGCAAGCACAACAATATAGAATCAAGAGAGGTTCTTGTAACAATAAAAGGACCTCGCATCAACTCTCTGAGTGTTGGCTTCTATGGTCAATTCAGGCTGAGACTGTACAACCCAGAACCCATGCGCTGTTACAGATGTCAGCGCTTCGGCCACCACAAAGATGGCTGCAGAGGCCCGGAACGATGTGGTGTATGTAGCGAGCTCCACAATACCGACATATGCAAGAATCTGCACAAAGAAGGCAAACAAACGAAAGCAAAATGCCTGAACTGCAGGGATACACATCACGCCTGAAACAAACGATGTCCAGAAAGGGTAAAAAGAATACTAGCTTTCGGATCAACCCAGCAACCCAAAGTAACAACTTCGAGACCCCAATCGACCAGACCCTCGGTAAAAAGCCAGTAGTACACCCCTCGGCAAGTCCGAATAAATGAAGATCAGCAACAGTCTGGCGCGCCGGGTCCTTCTGGTTTGGGCAAGGACGGGGCCTCCAACAACTGGAGTGGGCAGGGAGGCGCTGCTCCACTGGGAGACAGCAACAGAATGGATCGGGGCGGCAGGGTGAACATGCCTGCCGTTGCCTCCGGGACCTCCCAGGCAGGAATGATGATCCCTGCATCATCGGGTTCCCCAGTGGCTGGATGTAGCAGGGGCGCTTCGACCCAACCAGGAGTCTCCTCACCCACCAAGAAGAAAGTCTCCACTCCAGCCAAGAAGACACAAACGGTCGGGAAAACCAGTACTATAAAAACCATGGACTCAATGATTCCACTATAAACGGAAAAATGAACAATCTCAAAATTATACAATGGAATATTCAAGGATTCAAAAGAAAAAGCACAAACACTCAGAGCAGTGCTTCTCAAGGATAGCATTGATATTGTTCTACTCCAAGAAACACTCACCAGGACTGGCAGATTTATCAATATCCCAGGATATCAAGGATTCCACTGCCCTATGGCACAAGGTGGCACCAGACGCATTTCAATTCTAGCAAGAAATCATATCAATGCCACGGCAATCACAGACCTGCCCAACTGTGGCGAGAACGTCGAAATTATGGGAGTCAAGCTCACTATGAGGAACTCAACGCTGTCCATTTTCAATGTATACAAGAGCCAGAGAGAACATGACATGGATCTCTCAACAATCTTTGAAATAGCAGTCACTACACCTACTATCATCTCTGGTGACTTCAACGCTCATAGTGAATTACTTCTTGATTCACCAAGAACGGACGCCAACGGAAGACATATTGAACATCTTTTGGATGAAGTGCCAGGTGATTTCAACTTGCCTAGTCTCAGGTGGAAAATAGCAAACAATAATATTATACCAGGAAATCTATCAGGACCTAACCAACAACAGATTAGAGAACTACTTAGATTCTGTGACAAATTTTCACTCAATCAGCAGATATCGGAGCCAACGAGAAATGAAAATATTTTAGATCTGGTCTTTACGAACAATGAAGACATTATCAGAGACATTACGATATCAGATAGCACATACTCAGATCACAAACTCATTGAAGTGCAAACGATCATCAATACTCAGAATAGACCTAAAACGTTGATAAAGCTAGAGGGGCTATTCAGTAAATTCAATTTTAATAATAAAAGGATAGACTGGGAGATAATAAACAGGGAACTTACAAACATTCCATGGGGAACTGTTCTAAATAATACAAGTCCTACAGAAGGAATAGAAAAACTGACTTCAGAAGCGTATGAAGTCTGTCTGAAACATGTTCCTTTGAGGAAAGCCAGAAAGAGATCTAACGTAGAAAGAGAACGCAGACGACACTATAAACGCAGGAAAAAAATAACGGAACTGCTTATGCAGACACGAATTTCCCGTCAAAGAAGGAATAATTTAAATAGGGAGATTGAAGAAATCGAGCGGAAATTGAAACACTCATATGAAACTGAAGAAAGGCAGTTAGAACAGAAAGCAATTCAGGAAATAAAGAAAAATCCAAAATATTTCTTCTCATATGCGAAATCAAAAGCAAAAACCACTGCCAGTATTGGACCTATTCGTACAAGTGAAGGTTCATACACGGAGGATGACAAAGAAATTAGTGAAATCCTAAAAAAGCAGTATGAGGACATGTTTAGCACTCCAATAAACAACATGAAGGTGGAAGATCCAGACAATTTTTTTATGCGGGATATTCAAACCCCTGTAAATATAACTGATATAAACACGAGCGCACTAAATTTTGAAAAAGAAATTGAAAACATGCCCATGCACTCGGCCCCAGGTCCAGACTCATGGAATTCAATATTTATAAAGAAATGCAAAGTGCCGGTAGCACAGGCACTCAGTATAGTGTGGAGGAAGAGCTTGGACACGGGGGAGATACCAGATGCACTTAAAGTAGCAGACATAGCCCCTCTACACAAGGGAGGGAGCAAAGCATTGGCAAAAAATTATAGACCAGTTGCACTAACATCGCACATCATAAAAGTATTTGAGAGAGTGATTTGGAGTCAGGTCACCAATTTCATGGAGACCAATGACCTTCACAACCCAGGCCAACATGGATTTCGAGCGGGAAGATCGTGCCTCTCACAGTTACTTGAGCACTACGACAAAGTCACTGAGGCATTAGAAGAAAAACAGAATGCTGATGTGATATACACGGACTTCGCAAAGGCTTTCGATAAATGTGACCATGGCGTGCTAGCACACAAAATGAAGTCAATGGGAATAACCGGTAAAGTAGGACGCTGGATACTCAGTTTTCTGTCAAACAGGACTCAGCGAGTAACTGTCAACCATATAAAATCTAGTCCAAGTGCAGTGAAAAGCTCTGTACCTCAGGGTACAGTCCTTGCACCGCTGCTTTTCCTTATTCTCATATCAGATATAGACAAAAATACAAGTCACAGCTTCGTATCATCCTTTGCAGATGACACAAAAATCAGTATGAAAATTACCTCGGCTGAGGACATTGAAAAACTTCAAGCTGATATTAATAAAGTTTTCGACTGGGCATCTTAAAATAACATGATGTTTAACAGTGATAAATTCCAGGTACTCAGGTACGGTAAAAATGAGGACCTTAAACATAATACAGAGTACAAAACACAATCAAATGTACCCATAGTAGGAAAACAGCATGTAAAGGATTTGGGAATAATAATGTCTGACGACCTAACGTTTAAGGAGCATAACCAAGCAAATATTGCGACAGCCAGAAAAATGATAGGATGGATTACGAGAACTTTCAAATCCAGGGATCCCATCACAATGGTTGTACTCTTCAAGTCACTTGTGTTGTCCCGTCTTGAGTACTGCTCAGTACTCACTTCCCCCTTCAGAGCAGGAGAGATTGCCGAAATAGAGGGAATACAGAGAACATATACGGCACGCATAGACGCAATAAAGCACCTAAATTATTGGGATCGCCTCAAAGCCCTCCAAATGTACTCACTAGAAAGAAGACGAGAGAGATATCAAATAATATACACCTGGAAGATACTGGAGGGCCAAGTACCAAATCTACACAGTAAAATAACAACGTACTGGAGTGAACGACATGGAAGAAAATGTAGAATAGAACCAGTGAAGAGCAGAGGTGCCATAGGCACAATCAGAGAACACTGTATAAACATCAGAGGTCCGCGGTTGTTCAACGTCCTCCCAGCAAGCATAAGAAATATTGCCGGAACAACCGTGGACATTTTCAAGAGGAAACTAGATTTATTCTTCCAAGGAGTGCCGGACCAACCGGGCTGTGGTGGGTATGTGGGCCTGCGGGCCGCTCCAAGCAACAGCCTGGTGGACCAAACTCTCACAAGTCGAGCCTGGCCTCGGGCCGGGCTTGGGGAGTAGAAGAACTCCCAGAACCCCATCAACCAGGAAATCAGTCTGCTTAATTCGACGGAACCAACCCACACTGGTGGGGGAAAGTTGGATCTCACGTTTGTTTCCACCAGTATTTATGACTTGTGTCATTGGTCAGTGGATCATGTTTTGACCAGTGGCCACTTTGCTTCAAAAACAGTTATTAATATAGCACTACCTCTTAGACCTCCAGCTCCCGAGTCCGGATGGGACTTTATCAAGGCAGATTGGACGAAGTTTCAGGAAGCTCTCGAAACTTGGCACCAAAACTACACTCCTCCTGACAACACCGAAGAAATGGAAAAATATTTAGTAAATGCAATACATAGAGCAGCAAATCACGCCATCCCCATGAGGAAAACAATTACCCAGCAACACAAGGACCATTGGTATTACTGTGATAGGATTAAAGAGCTACATAACAGACTAAATCGTGCACGAAAGAATTTCAGAAGAGATAGAACCGAAGCTAATCTAGGACTTCTTAGAGCTGTCCGAGATCATATGCACGAAGAAACAGCAAAAATCAGAGAAGAAAAATGGCTCGAGTGGTATGCCAAGCTAAATCAGCATATGTCTTTGGGCGACATCTGGAGGCAGATCAACAAGGCCAAAGGAAAATCGTCTCCTGCTCCGCCGCACCATGTTCATCCAGAGCAAGAAGCAGAAAGGCTAGCAAATCTATTTGCTTCAAGAGCCAGTTCCACTCAACTTCCTCAAGCAACTCTGACTCACCAACAAAGACTTCAAGCAGCAAGATGGAAAAAAATAGATGATGCTTTAGCCTTACCTGACGAACTAGACCAACCTTTCAATCTGAAAGAACTCAGAAGTGCTACAAAGAAAACTAAAAGTACAGCTCCAGGCGAGGACAAAATCACTTACAACATGCTAGCCAAGCTAGGAAAAAAGGGTGAAGAAGCCTTCTTGAATCTCATCAACAGAGTATGGGTGACAAGAACCCGACCACTCTCTTGGAACAGTGCAATTATAGTTCCCATTCCAAAACCTAAAGACCCAGGAAATCCAAGACCCATCTCATTAACAAGCTGTCTGGCCAAAACTGCAGAAAGAATTGCCCTTAATCGAATTGAATATAAAGCCAATCCACTACACCAAAATATGTTTGCTTACAGAAAAGGTGTTGGAACCACAGAATGCCTTACCTCCCTCCTGGATAAAATCAATGACAAACCTGGAATCCTTATTTTTCTAGACCTTGAAAAAGCCTTCGAGTTAGCCAGTTTCTAGACCTTGAAAAAGCCAGTGCTCCAGCTACACTGTGCTGCCTTGTGGATAAGGAAATCAAAGGACACGCTCTTGCTTTTGCCAAAGGAAGCCTGCTTAACCGAGAAGCTAAAGTCAAATTCCAAGGAAAAACATCGACCTCAAAGAGGCTGGAAAATGGAACTCCACAGTCAGGAATACTAAACCCCTTCCTCTTCAACTGTCTCATGGAACAATTCATGAAGCTCAAGCTACCAAAAGCCAAACTTCTTAACTATGCAGACGACTTTGTGGTAATCATCAATGGCAAAGGTGCAAGGAACCATGCACAAAAATGCCTAGATATTATCAGCAAGGAAGCGGAACGCATAACAGTGAAAATAAACAGCAATAAAACAAAAGCAATGGCCGTTAAAATGAGAACTCAAGACATCAGACTGGCAATACAAGGACAAGAAATTGAGTGGGTTACCTCTTTTCAATACCTAGGAGTCATAATAGGCAACCAGTTGAAATTTACTCAAGAAATTGAATATCTTCGGCAACGCCGTAAAGCCAGAAACTCAGCTTTGTGCTCCCTGACCAGTCTTAGAGAGGGTGCATCTCTACCAGTACTCAAAATGTACTACGTTCAAGCAGTTAGGTCACTCATCGACTATGCTGCTCCTTCTCTTATATCCCTCAGTGATAACCAATGGGAGAAACTAGAAGAGTCTCAAAATGATGCTCTGAGAACAATGCTGGGAGCACCTATATGGACGCGTAGAGAGAACCTTAGAATGGAAACAAATTTACCAGCATTAGAAAACAGGATGAAACAAAGGATAGCCACCATAATAGGAAAACTTACTGGAACAACCGCCAAACTGGCAATCAAAGAAAGCATACAGAGATCCTTTCAGAAAAACCTACAGTATAGAACAAGCTCATGGATGGATAATGTGGTCAAGATTTTAGAGAAAATGGACATGAAATGGACCATTACAAACAAAGGGGAAGATAGACCATATCAACACTTTCGACAGCCTCCTCCATGGGAAGAATCGAATCTAAAGATAATCATTGAAAGATTACCAATTAAAAAATCAGCATGTGACCTGCAGAGGCTCAAGGAAGTAATAGAGCAACAAATGGAAACTATCTCTAGACCCACAACGACTCACATCTTCACAGACGGATCAGTTGATCAAGAAAAAGGTTCTGCTGGGGCAGCAGTTTACACTACCGACCATGAAGCTTACTGGAGCTTGAATAGTGGGTGCTCAACATTGCAAACAGAATGATATGCCCTGAAGGAGGCAATAAACTATACAATTGAGAATAATTTACATGATGTCATCATTCATACCAACTCTAAATCTTCGCTCCAGGCATTGTTATCCAGTCAGCACAGAGAAAATATACAACTCCTCACAGAACTTCAACATATAGGAAAAGATGCCCATAATCGAGGGCTGTCAATCACCCTAAATTGGATACCAAGTCACATTGGCATAGATGGTAATGAAAAGGCAGACTCACTTGCAAAAACTGCCACTGCTCTACCTGCTGTACAGGTTCAAATACCTCCAAGTTTCTCACAGATAAAGGAGCTAATCAAGAAGAAAATATTCTCAACTTTCAAAAGTCGCCACAGAGCCAAAGTAGCGGAAGGAAGATCCACTGCGATATGGTACGAACAAGCCACTGGTTACTCCTCTTTCAAGCCTGGCAAAAAGATATACAGAGACATTGCAGTAGCCATAGACAGACTCAGACTTGGTTACAAGTGCTGCTGGGAGGTAATGAACCCAATAGTTAAAGAGTGTCACATCTGTGAAACTGAAGCAGAGGCGCCACTATTGCACTACTTACTGGAATGTGAAGCTACTGAAGCCCTGCGCATCAAACTCGACATTAATCCAACGACAGCAGCTGCATTAGATGCACATTCCATCGCGACTACAATGATTAGAAAAGCTGTTGAGGAATGGGACTCATTAGTGAGCATTCTGCATCTACATCCGCCACCAAGATAATGTTAATAAAACAAAATTAAAACCAGTGCACTAAAACAGAAGCGATAAATAAGCAGGGAAAAAGGAGAAGTCCCCTCCTCCATTTTAAACTTAGACTCAAATATCACAGGAAAAAGGTTATCATGTATAACCAAACTCAATTACGGGCTCACCATAGCCCGTGCTACATGGACACTTCGTCCTGAGTAGCTAAAGCTTTAACAACAACATTCTATAGTAATTCACTTCTTTTCTTCACCTTGAAATTACGAAAATGAGTTTTGGAGAATTCCTCTTTCAGCTAAGCCCCGATGCTTAGAAAATAGTTAGAGGGATAGAAGCCCTTAATCAGAAGACAGTAAATACAGAATATGCGGTCGTACTCGGCCTGCTATGCAAGGCCCGATTTGATAATAAGCCAAGTTTTCCTGAATTAATATATTTTCTCTAATTTTTGTCTTCAAAGAGATGTTGTTGTCTTGCCTATAAACTGAATTCTTTGAGGCTTACAGTCCCCAAGTGGGCATTTGAAGGCATAGACGACATTGGTCTCTTTTAAAGCGTTCTGCTTTGTGTCTGGAGAGTTTCTCATGAGTAGATTGGCAGTTTTCTTGGTTTTATAGTAAATCGTCAATTGTGTCTTCTGATTTTTGTCTGTAGGGATAACGTTTCTATTAACAATATCTTTCAGGACCCTTTCCTCCATTTTATGAGCTGTGGAAAAGAAGTTCCTGTAAAATAGTCTAATCAAGGGTACAGGTGTTGTGTTAGTTTTCTCTTCATAGGTTGCATGGCGTTTCACCATTCACGTTTAAATCTTATCTCTCCTTTTCTGAAAACTGGGGATACGTTTTCGGGGTTTATGCCTAATTGACAGTATCTTGCTTCACCGTCAATTGTGGAAATTACCCAGTGGGTAGAAGATAGCAGGTGGTGGCGGCGTAAGTCAGTGCTTGCAGTGTAGCATCGAAAGGTACAGTATCCTCGAGCTGTGATATCTAAACTATCGAACGTTTTAGATCTCGAGGAGTTGATCTGAAGGTCACACAGCAGAACTCTGGTGTGTAGATTTACTTAATAACGACCAGCATTTAACCAGTGAGGTTAAAGGCTGGCCTCTGTTACATTGTGTTGATGATGCTGATGGGTGCTTGTGTTGATGACGTTGAGGGTGCTTGTGTTGATGATGTTGTAGGTGCTTGTGTTGATGAGTTTGAGGGTGCTTGTGTTGTTGATGCTGAAGGTGCTTGTGTCGATGATGCTGAGGGCGCTACAGGAGCTGATGTTGACATCGCTTCTCAAAATAATAAGAATAATAACATCATTACAAAGAATAATATTGATAACTGGCAGTACCCTGCCATGCGTTGCTGAGCCACAGCAACCTTCCCCTGTCTCCTCGTCATCCCCACCATTCCCCATTCCCTCGCCCGATGCCTTCCCAAATGGTCTGATGTTCCCATCATAAAATTAGGAACATCAAGTGATCTGATGTTCCCATCACTGAAATATAAGAAAAACAGTTAAAAAATGAAATGAAAATATGAAAAAACTATACTCACCAAATGAACGATATGATAAACAACACACCTCAATTCCAACACAATGTCACACAAAATAATTCAATAAACAAATAAAATAAATCGAAATCTATGAAAATAAAATTTACCAATGCAATCGGAAACACTGAAATGGAATTCGTGACATATTTAGTGTAGCGTGCATGTTGCTATTATGTGCAACAGATGGCGCTGTTTTTTAAAAAAAATAAGTTTTTTTCCTGTCACAGGTGAGGCATGTATATAGTAGACATATAAAAAGACTCACCTATTCGAATGCAACGTTGTGTCAAAATTTCAAAGCAATCGGTAAAGAGGTTTCGAAGGTTTCCCCTCACATGAAAAACACATGAAAACACAGTTTTTCAGAAAACGCATGTTTGTTTTACCGTCACAGACGTGACATCTATATAGTATGTATATAGAAACCCGCTCGGATGCGAATGGAACGTTGTGTGAAAATTTCAAAGCAATCGGTGAAGAACTTTCGGAGATCAGCGGTTATGCACAAACGAACATTTCCACTTATATTTTATAGATTACTAACATATAATAAATACCTTGAAATTAATAATAATAAAATTTATCATAATAATGAACATAAGTGCTCTCATATATATTTATACTCATATTATTTATTGTTTAAATTTCTAAACACATAAATGTACAGGTGTTTACATGTATGACTTTTTAACATCAGTTAATAGTAATTAGGTTCACCTAATCATTGCATGATAATGATACACAACATAGTGTATCAACAACAACAACATCAAGCTCATCCCAAGAATAATTTAACAATATAACAAAATTCACGAACCAAATGATAACAATTCAAAGCAATTTTTATATTGTTTTTTTTTTTTTTTTTTTTAATATAATAATGTTTATTTTGGTTTGAAAGGTAACTATTAATAATGTTTATATTAGTCTTGAAGTTAACACTGTTAAGTTTAACAGCAATAATAATATTCGTGTTAATGTTGAAACAAATCATTGATTGCGTAACGGGGTAGTGTGTTAAAGTCGAACGATCACGATTCAAAAAGAGATTTCTCTGCAAGGAATTTTGGAACGAGGCAATTACCAGTTCAAATAGGGAAGCTGTAAGAGCCACGTTCGTTTTCAGAGAAAATTGGTAGAGTGAACATTAACAGAGAACTATTTCCGCATTAAATTTACTGAGAATTTTTGCCTGTTTTCTTTGAGGCAAGTAAATGAGGTGTTAACATGTGTAATACTAACTTGTCTTCAGCTGTATTGTAGCAGGTTAAGCCACAGCTACTGAGTCCTGCTTCTAAACTTCAATCGACTGGTGTACATGTTCCAGAAACCCGGCGTCTGGACAAATAGCTCGTGTTTTAAACGTTGTGGCATCTATCGTTAGAAATGGAACGTAAAATAGCAGCTCACAAATATCTACGTTTTCAATGCCTCGGATGCAATAGGTTTGGTGGGTTGCTTGGGTTTATACGCTTCCGGTTAGGTTATGAGATTCGATTTTTTTACGGAGTTGCACGTGAAGAGAATAGGCTGGTTCCAGCACTTGTTGGGAGCCAATGACAATATTTCCATTTCTGCCACTGAGTGGCAGGGTTGATGTTACCTACAACAATACAGGCATTGCACTAAATATATGCCGCGAACCAGTTTTTAACCGAGTGGGATATTTTCCCGGCCAGGCGAGGCGTGCCCATCGTGACTTACTCGCCGCTTGAGCCTGCAACAATTTTTTTGTCATAACGGCGGAAAAAAGGATTCGGATGAAGCACGCGGCACTAAGTGCAGAGAAATAATTACACATGAACTGTAATGTCAAAATACCACCTACTAGGACAATTTTTTTTTTTTAGAATATGTCACCTGGGAGGTGGGAGAGGTGACGTTAATGTCACCTGAGAGGTGGGAGAGGTGACGTTAATGTCACCTGGGAGGTGGGAGAGGTGACGTTATTGTCACCTGGGAGGTGGGAGAGGGACGTTATTGTCACCTGGGAGGTGGGAGAGGGACGTTATTGTCACCTGGGAGGTGGGAGAGGGACGTTATTGTCACCTGGGAGGTGGGAGAGGTGACGTTATTGTCACCTGGGAGGTGGGAGAGGGGACGTTAATGTCACCTGGGAGGTGGGAGAGGTGACGTTATTGTCACCTGGGAGGTGGGAGAGGGACGTTATTGTCACCTGGGAGGTGGGAGAGGTGACGTTATTGTCACCTGGGAGGTGGGAGAGGTGACGTTAATGTCACCTGTGAGGTGGGAGAGGGACGTTATTGTCACCTGGGAGGTGGGAGAGGGGACGTTATTGTCACCTGGGAGGTGGGAGAGGGACGTTATTGTCACCTGGGAGGTGGGAGAGGTGACGTTATTGTCACCTGGGAGGTGGGAGAGGAGACGTTATTGTCACCTGGGAGGTGGGAGAGGTGACGTTATTGTCACCTGGGAGGTGGGAGAGGGGACGTTATTGTCACCTGGGAGGTGGGAGAGGTGACGTTAATGTCACCTGGGAGGTGGGAGAGGTGACGTTAATGTCACCTGGGAGGTGGGAGAGGTGACGTTAATGTCACCTGGGAGGTGGGAGAGGGCCGTTATTGTCACCTGGGAGGTGGGAGAGGTGACGTTATTGTCACCTGGGAGGTGGGAGAGGGGACGTTATTGGCACCTGGGAGGTGGGAGAGGTGACGTTAATGTCACCTGGGAGGGGGGAGAGGTGACGTTATTGTCACCTGGGAGGTGGGAGAGGGCCGTTATTGTCACCTGGGAGGTGGGAGAGGTGACGTTATTGTCACCTGGGAGGTGGGAGAGGGCGTTGTACTGGAGGTGGAGAGGGACGTTATTGTCACCTGGGAGGTGGGAGAGGTGACGTTAATGTCACCTGGGAGGTGGGAGAGGTGACGTTAATGTCACCTGGGAGGTGGGAGAGGTGACGTTATTGTCACCTGGGAGGTGGGAGAGGGGACGTTATTGTCACCTGGGAGGTGGGAGAGGGACGTTATTGTCACCTGGGAGGTGGGAGAGGGGACGTTATTGTCACCTGGGAGGTGGGAGAGGGACGTTATTGTCACCTGGGAGGTGGGAGAGGGACGTTATTGTCACCTGGGAGGTGGGAGAGGGACGTTATTGTCACCTGGAAGGTGGGAGAGGGACGTTATTGTCACCTGGGAGGTGGGAGAGGGACGTTATTGTCACCTGGGAGGTGGGAGAGGGGAGAAGTCCCTGAACTAAGAGAGGTGCCAACAAATCAGGCAGCTATGAAAGAGTTAGAAATTTCCAGAGATGAGGTTATATGTTGGCCCGGGCGGAATCTCCCCATGTGTACTGAAAATGTGTGCAGAAGCTCTTTGCTTACCACTCTCCATGGTGTATACTATTACACTTGAAACATGAGATCTACTAGAAAGTTGGAAGACAGGTGACGTAGTTCCAATATACAAAAAGGGCAACAGGCAAGAGTCACTGAAGTACAGGACAGTAGGGTCCCTAACTTTTATATGGTGTAAGGTGATGGAGATAATGAAGAGAAGCATAATTAGACATCTGGAGAGAAGGGACTTCATGACTCGCCACCAACATGGAGTTCAGGTGTGGCAAATCTTACCTCACAGGGTTAATAGAATTCTGTCACAAGACGACGAAAATTAAGCAAGAATGACAATGGAGGGCAGACTGCATTTTCTTGGACTGTCAGAAAGCATTTAACACAGTACCCCACAAGACGTTGGTGCATAAGTTGAATAAACGGTCACATATATACCCACGACCATCATCACTATAAGCATCTACTAAACACACAACCGATGTCACGGTAACCATCTACACCATACACTATAGTGTCCTCTTGGATCCAACTGAAGCCATATCTCTCTCTCACACACACACACACACACACACACACACACACACACACACACACACACACACACACACACACACACACACACACACAAACACACACACACACACAAGTGTGTATGTGTGTACATGTCTCTCATATGTATATGAGAGGGGAGGAAGGGGAGGAGGCGGAGTGGCTCTACTGATGAGAAAGGAATGGAGTTTTGAGGAGATGGTTATTCTGGGCTGCGAAGGGTTCAGAGACTTCATTACAGGCCCAATGACGATAGGATGACCAAGAATAGAAGAATAGTAGTAGTAGTGATATATAACCCTCCACTAAATGAAAGAAAACTAAGGCAAGAGTAAGACAGAAACAACATGGCAGTTAACACTATCATTGAGAGAGCAGCCGCTGCTGCCTGTAGAAACCGATCCCATCTGCTCATCATGGGGGACTTTAATCACAGAGGGATAGACTGGGAAAACAGAGAACCACATGGAGGTGAGGAAACATGGCGAGCGAAACTGCTGGAGGTGACGACTAGAAACTTTTTAAGTCAGCATGTCAAGGGTCCCACGAGAATGAGAGGCAATGATGAACCAGCAAGACTCGACCTAGTATTCACTCTGAACGATTCAGACATAAGGGAAATCGGTCTTGAAGCCCCCGTTGGTATGAGTGATCACAGTGTACTGTTGTTTGAGTATCTGGTCGAAGAAGAGTTAATGTACTCAAGGAAGGGACCAGAAAGCAAGAGGCCAGCATTTCGGAAGGGAAACTATGAGGAGATGAGAAAATTCCTAATTGAAATAGCTTGGGAAACAGAGCTCAAACCAAAGACGGTTCAAGACATGATGGACTACATCATGCAGAAGTGTAAGGAGGCAGCAGACAAGTTCGTCCAAGTCCAAAATGAAAAAAATGAAATGGAGATGAGAAACCCATGGTTTAATCAGAGTTGTAAGCTAGTAAAGCAGCTAAGTAAAAGAGAGGTAGAGAGGATATATGAAAATGGCATAGCGAGCAAGGCAAAGACTCAACCCAAACTGCTGCATAGTCACATCAGGAGGAAAACAACAGTGAAGGAACAGGTAATGAAACTGAGGATAGGGGCAGAAAGATTCACTACAAACGACAAGGAAATATGAGAGGAACTCAATAAGAAATTCCAAGAAGTCTTCACCTCAGAGCAAGAAGAAGTCCCAGAGATAAGGGAGGGGAACATCAAACCAGACACCACTGATGAGTTTGTAATTCACTACAAAGGCCGTGTGTAATGAAGTAAGGGCGAAGAAGAACGGCATATTGACATAGCTCAAGTGCATGGGGGAGAGTTGTGTAAAACCCTGGTTTGTGTCTCGGAGAGGCTGCAGGATCCAGTAAGTTCAGTAGAACTTCGGTTTCAACTCCTTTTGACCATGTCGTAGCTCAGTCGATTAAGGCAGCGTCTGGGATGCTCTCGGACGCAGGTTCGAATCGTCGTTACGACCTTTGTGGATTTGTTCATTTGATGCATCACGCAATTGTGATTTCAGTATGTAACTAAGTAAATTGAGTTTGGCTAGATAAGGGTAAAGCTGCTTGTAGATTAGTTTTTCAAATAATTTTGACAAATTTGGCATAATTGATATAGGTCTGAAGTTGTTGACATCAGTGAGATCACCACATTTGTGGACTGGGGTTACTCTCGCTTTTTCTTTAGAATATCTGGAAAGGCTTCGAGTTCAAGAGACTTGTTGAAGAGCAATGCAATGGCAGGAGCTAAAGATCTGGAGTTTTTTTGTAAACAAGAGTTGGTATTTCCTCAAGGGCACTAGACATGGTTTTAAAGGAAAGGATTATCTCAGTAACATCAGTGGAATTAGCAGGCGTTAGGTACAGAAGCTGTGGATAGTTACCTGTAAGATAGTCCTGAACATTAGTACTGGAAGATGGAATATCATTTACAAGGGATGACCCAATGGAAGAGAAGAACCTATTGAACTCAATAGCAGTATCAGAGACTGAAAGCAGACCATCGTTATTGGACAGGAGTATTAGTTTGTTATTTAGAATCTTCTTTGATCCCAATATTTGTGAAATTGTGCTCCATGTTTTCTTAATGTTGCCCTTTCTGTGGGTAAATTTATCTTCGTAGTATTTAATTTTAGCTCCTCTAATTGTTTTAGATAGCAATGATAAGTATTTAATTAAAAATTCTTTGGAGACGATTCCTAACCTATACTTCTTCTTAAGGTCATGTTTTTTATTAATGGATTTAAGTATCCCCTTTATAAGCCAAGGATTGTTTAGCCTTTTAGTTGTGACTTGTTTTGTTAGCATATGACAGTGGGTGATATAAAGGCTGAGAGTTTTTTGAAGAAAAGATTGCACCGCTAGGTTGATGTCCCCTATGTTACACAATTCGGATTCCCAGTTGATATTAGCAGCAGCAGCTATAAAATTGCCTATAGGAGATTCATTGTGCTATAGCTTAAAAGCTATAAAGCCTATCTCCCTTGTCTCTAGAGGTAGTTTGTTAATGTTGGTTAGGAAAAATGTGGGGTAATGGTCTGTAGTGCTATCAATGATTATCCCTGAAGTAAGCGGAGAGGTTATGTTGGTCCAGATGTGATCAAGAGCCGTGGCAGTACTGTCACTGATTCTAGTATGTCTAGTGACCAAGAGCATGAGGAAGCAGGAATTCATACAGTTGAGGAAACTAGCAGCAGGAGGGTTATCAGGCTCGCAGAGGTCAACGTTAAAGTCCCTAGAAATAATTAAGTGGTTTTTGTTCAGTCTGTTCTCTAGTATTAGATTTTAAAGGTTAGAGCTAAATTCAGTCGCATCAATGTAAGGAAACCTGTAGACTGCTCCCACAGTCAGGACAGCATCGCTACCCATGCCTCTGAAACAGGCAGATATATATATACTCTTCATAAAGGTCTCTAGGTTTAATTACTTCAGAAGTACCACCATCTCTTTGTATAGGACTACAGTAGTGAATTGCTGAGTAGTTAGGTATGTTGTAGAGTTGAGTAGTGTCCTCTTTTAACCACGTTTCAGTAAACACAACAAAAGAGAATTTGTTGTCAACTGTTTGGATCAGGGCATTAACATCATCAAAGTGTTTGCTCAGAGATCTTACATTCAAGTTAATTACAGAAACATTGTGATTACATGCTAAAACATTGTTCACATCATGTGCTGTATAATACCTGCGATTTTGATAAATAAAGTGATGATTGTCATAGATACTAGATAAGAGGTTAAGGTCTGGGTCTATAAAGGTTTGCATAAGAGAGCTGTTTTACAGAAAAGCCAAAAATATAATTATAAAATAACTAGATATGAAAAAAGAATATATAAAACTATACACAAAAATGAGGTAGGTTGCTTAAAGGTACTTTATGGTACACTGAAGGTAATAATTTGCACTAATGATCAAAATTGCACAGGCAAAGCCAAGAGCACAATGGAGCCAGGGTGGTGAGGCTAGGCAACCTGGGTTACAAAGAAAAAATTGAATAAAAATTCTAAAGTAATATAAACTTAATGGCAATTTAAGTAATAAAAACTTAATGGGAACTTAAGAAAAGTAAAAATGAACTGGCATAATTAATAACAATTGATGACCAATAAAAATAAAAAAGCAGTTAAGAAATCTATAAAACAAATAGCTTAGTTAATATAATATTATGAATACACTATAGTTGAATACTAAAGTTACACTAAAACAAAATGAGGTAGATAAAATAGAGATACACTCAGGAACACTGAATGATGAAGTTTATACTAGAGGACACAGGCAAAGCCAGTGTACATTGGAACAAGGGAGTAAAAAAGAACAAAAAAGAGATAATAATAAAGATGACATTTTTTAAAAAATAAAGTTAAAACCATTTGAAAAGAAAAGCCGAGCTATAGTACACATTGGTAGTTAAATGAGATTATAATTTGAATTCTGGTTATTCGGCAGCAGCTATCCCACAGTCATTCAGGAAAGAATTGAGGTGAGCTTCAGTGGTTATTACATAGGTTTTTACAGTGTCCGTCCTCTTAGCTATAATTTTACCACCTCGCACAAAACAATGTTTAATTACAGGGGAATTTTTGCAGAAACCATGAAGTTTAAGTAAGAGATTTTGTCTGAATCTGGTCAGACATTCATTCACATAAACAGTGCATTTACTAGAGACTGCAGATTTGATAAGGTCTGACTTACGGGAGCAGCTATCTAGTTTAACTCGAATTTTCCTGTTATTTATACCAGGTGATTTGATACCCACTCTATAAGCTGATTTGATGTCACTTGTTTTGATTGAATATCTTATCTCATCCTGCAATTCATGGATCACGATGGCAGCACAGTCTTCTCTTTCAGATTCTTGGGCAAAATCACGTGAAGAGATAACGACAGAATCAAGGAGTTTATGTTGGTCTGATTCGTCTTGGGTGATAGTGTGTTGCTGTTGTAGGGTGTTAAGTTGGTTCTTAAACTTTTGTAGCAAGACTTCCTGTTTTCTAGTGGTTTCTGCTGGTTTAAAGTCAGTAGCTGTGGTCTTGAGAGAGTTTAAGGGGGCATATACCCATAAATTAAAAGTTGTTCAATTTGCTTATAAATTTTTTTATGAAATGGTTATAGAAAGGGCTGCAACTGGTCCAAGTTTCACCATCACACCCTAAACAGAAAAGGAGAAAAAAATACACAACGTATTATGCAACGAATGTTCAACATTCTCAAATAATCTCAGGGAACACATGTGTCAACTAAAATGTCTACTATGTGCTGTAGAAGCACAAACTCTTGTAATAATTGTAATATGTATGTGCAATATATTTATATATAAATTTTTTTTTCTTTTTTTTTTCTTTTTTTTTGGCCAATTTTGTTTTTCGTTTGTTATCAAAGGATTTGCATGAAACTTGCACACCTTGCTCAATGGATGCCTATCTGCAAGGGTGCCAATTATGAACGAAATCTGTCGAAGTCAAGCTCAGCTACAGGTGGCCGAACTTGGATCTTTATTTTACTCTGGAAAGTAATTTACACCTTCAAAGTGCTTCAGAGCTTTCATTTATTAATCAATTTACATGCAAATTACACCTTATATGTAGAGTTTGTGCTTCTATAAACCTATCGAGACATTTTAGTCCAAAGTCCATTTGTTGATTTTATAAAAATTTATAAACATCATATATTGCATATTTTTGGAAGGGTAACTTTGAATAATTATATTATTGCACTAAACACTTTTTTTGATAAAACTTATAGATACAATCCTTTATTATGTGCTAAATTTAATATCTGAGTGTTATAGAAATGATTTTAGTTGACACATGTGTTCCCTGAAATTATTTGAAAATGTTGAAAATTCGTTGCATAATACGTTGTGTATTTTTTTCTCCTTTTCTGTTTAGGGTGTGATGCTGAAACTTGGACCAGTTGCAGCTCTTTCTATAACCATTTCATAAATAAATTTATAAACAAATTGAAAATTTTTTACGAAACCCGTAATAAGCCCCCTTAATTCTAGTTGGAGGAGGTCGACTCTGGCAGACAGATCTTGATTAATCTTGAGCATTGCTGAAGCTTTACATCGCAGGGTCATTATTATGTCCGATTGCTCTTGGATTACCCAACCACTTGCACTAGACCGACGGTCTCGCCTCATGCAGGTCGGCGTTAAATCCCTGACCGTCCAAGTGGTTGTGGACGCCATTCCTTTCCCCCGTCCTATCCCAAATCCTTATCCTGACCCTTTCCAAGTGCTATATAGTCGTAATGGCCTGGCGCTTTTCCCTGAGAATTCCCTTCTCTCTTGGATTACTGACAGTTGGTCTTCATGTATTTGGGTTAATAACTGAGCCATGGGTTATCAGCAAAGTGCTTGAAAACAGTCTCCGTGGTGTAGTGGTAAGACACTCGCCTGGCGTTCCGCGAGCGCTATGTCATGGGTTCGTATCCTGGCCGGGGAGGATTTACTGGGCGCAATTCCTTAACTGTAGCCTCTGTTTAACGCAACAGTAAAATGTGTACTTGGATGAAAAAACGATTCTTCGCGGCAGGGGATCGTATTCCAGGGACCTGCCCGAAACGCTACGCGTACTAGTGGCTGTACATGAATGTAACAACTCTTGTATATATCTCAAAAAAAAAAAAAAAAAAAAAAAAAGAAATCGGATATCACACCAACCCTGTCTCCCGAAGCCCACATCAAAAGAATAACATCAGCGGCCTATGCGAGGCTGGCTAACATCAGAACTGCTTTCAGAAACCTGTGTAAGGAATCCTTCAGAACCTTGTATACCACATATGTAAGGCCAATCCTGGAGTATGCAGCCCCATATCTATCTAGTCAAGCACAAGACGAAGCTGGAAAAAGTTCAGAGGTATGCCACTAGGCTATGCCACTAGGCTGTCCTCATAACTCATGCCTAAGAGGCATGAGTTATGAGGACAGACTACGAGAACTGCACCTCACGTCGCTGGAAGACAGAAGAGCTCGGGGAGAAATGATCACCATATCCAAAATTCTCAGGGGAATTGACAGGGTGGACAAGGATGGATTATTTAACACATGTGGTACACGCATGTGGTACAGGACACAGGTGGAAGCTGAGTGCCCAAATGCGCCACAGAGATATTAGAAAGAACGTTTTCAGTATCAGACTAGTTAATAAATGGAATGCATTAGGAAGTGATGTGGTGGAGGCAGACTCCATACACAGTTTCAAAAGTATATATGATAGAGCCCAGTAGGCTCGGAAATCTATACACCAGTTGATTGACAGTTGAGAGGCGGGACCAAAGAGACAAAGCTCAACCCCCGCAAGCACAAATAGGTGAGTACAAATAGGTGAGTACACAGGGTGTGTGTGTATTGCGTGTTGCCCACTTACTGGAAGAAGGCAAATGTCGTACCGATTTTCATGAAAGGAGATAGGGAGGAGGCACTTAACTACAGACCGTATCATTGACAAGCATCCCTTGCAAAATACTTGAAAGAATAATTAGGCTAAAAACGTATAAAATGCTCAGGCGAATTGACAAAGTGGAAATAGACTAAATGTTCACACGTAATAGTAACAGAACGAGGGGATATGGGTAGAAGCTGGACACTCAGATAAGTCAAAAAAATGTTAGGAAGTTTTCTTTTAGCGTGAGAGTAGCGGAAAAATGGAATGCACTTAATGGGACAGGAGTAATTGCTGTAAATAACCGATGGCTAGAAAGGCGGGATCCAAGAGTCAATGCTCGATCCTGCAGGCACAAATAGGTGAGTACAGTGTGTGTGTGTGTGTGTGTGTGTATGTGTGTGTGTGTGTGCGTGTGTGTGTGTGTGTGTGTGTGTGTGTGAAGGCACTGGTGGCTGAGCATATAGCACACTGGATACGTAATCCTGTGGTCGGGGTTCGATTCCCGGCGCCGGTGGAAACAGATGGGCAGAGTTTTTTTTCACTCTGATGCCTCTGTTACCTAGCAGTAAATAGGTACCTATAAGTTAGACAGCTATTACGGGCTGCTTCCTGGTGTGTGAATGTGTGTGTGTGTGTGTGTGAAACAGGACAGTTGAGAGGAGGGGGGCGGAAAGAGCAGAGTTCAACCCCCAGAGACACAAGTAGGTGAATAAAACTAGGTGAATACACACTGTCTTTATTTTAATCTATTTTACAAAAAAATGTACAAAGTTATTATCAAAACAAACAAAAAAGTAAAGACTTCATATATCCATGTATTCCCAGTCCTTCCCAACTGGTTGTCTCGTGTAGTCCCACAGATGGTCCCAGACGTCCACAATCTTGCGCACGTAGGAGGCCACGTCCTCCCAGCTACCCTCCCAGCCGTCTTCTAATTTTCTTCTCTTTGGGGCTGGGTCTGGGCAGTCGAAATGTGAGATGAGTCTCTTACAGGAATACTCCGAGTACTCCATCTTGACGGTGATGATGGGAGGAAGGCTGGTGGTTGATCTTAACCTGACTGACTAGGATACAGCCCCACTAACGTTCATTATATATCCTGGATGATCCGGAATATAGTTATGGGCTAAATATTGTCAGGTTGAAAAACATCTTCTCTTTCTTGATGGATCCTCTCTTTATTATGCACCCCATACCCAAGCCGTGGGCGGTGGTGGAAAGGGTTACAGAGGCACATAATGGGTTCGGAACTGAACCCCAGAGTTCCTTTAGCTAAGAAAGTGACAATCCTCTGAAGATAGTTACACAATTGTTAATGTTACATATACTTATACATATACAGTATATACAATCATTTACACAAATACATATACACAAATACATATACACATAGAAAATCTTTATATAACACAGGTGATTCAACAAGAGGCTCACAACAGTCACTATACAAGGCACTTTACATCTATGGTGAGTCACACAGTTACTAGTCTTGCTGCACACCCACCCAACTGGGCGGCAGCTTTAGAGTCATGTGCTCCACACCCACCCAATTGGTCGGCAGCTTTACAGTCATGTGCTCCACACCCACCCAACTGGGCGGCAGCTTTACAGTCATGTGCACCACACCCACCCAACTGGGCGGCAGCTTTACAGTCATGTGCTCCACACCCACCCAACTGGGCGGCAGCTTTACAGTCATGTGCTCCACACCCACCCAACTTGGCGGCATCTTTACAGTTATGTGCTCCACACCCACCCAACTGGGCGGCAGATTTACAGTCATGTGCTCCACACCTACCCAACTGGGCGGCAGCTTTACAGTCATGTGCTCCACACCCACCCAACTGGGAGGCATCTTTACAGTCATGTGCTCCACACCCACCCAACTGGGCGGCAGCTTTAGACAGCGCGCTGGACTCGTAATTCTGTGGCCCGGGTTCGATTCCTGGACCAGGTAGAAGCAAATGGGCAAAGTTTCTTTCACCCTGATGCCCATGTTACCTAGCAGTAAATAGGTACCCTGGTGTGTGTGTGTGTGTGTGTGTGTGTGTGTGTGTGTGTGTGTGTGTGTGTGTGTGTGTGTGTGTGTGTGTGTGTGTGTGTGTGTGAGGGAGAGAGTAGGCTTCAGTTGGAACCAAGAGGAGAATATGGTGTAGATGGTTACAGTGACACTGATTGTGAATAGTGTATAGTTACAGTGATGAGATGGTTATGGTGATGTTGGTTGTGAATAAAGATGGTTACAGTGTTGATGATCGTATGTAGTGTAGATGGTTACAGTGATGATGGTTACAGTGTTGATGATCGTATGTAGTGTAGATGGTTACAGTGTTGATAGCTGTGTGTAGTGTAGATGGTTACAGTGATGGTGGTGTGTAGTGTAGATGGTTACAGTGATGGTCGTGTGTAGTGTTGATGGTTAAAGTGATGATGGTGGTGTGTAGTGTAGATGGTTACAGTGATGGTGGTGTGTAGTGTAGATGGTTACAGTGATGTTAGTCGTGTGTAGTGTAGATGGTTACAGTGATGGTGGTGTGTAGTGTAGGTGGTTACAGTGATGGTGGTGTGTAGTGTAGATGGTTACAGTGATGTTAGTCGTGTGTAGTGTAGATGGTTACAGTGATGGTGGTGTGTAGTGTAGATGGTTACAGTGATGGTCGTGTGTAGTGTTGATGGTTAAAGGGATGATGGTGGTGTGTAGTGTAGATGGTTACAGTGATGGTGGTGTGTAGTGTAGATGGTTACAGTGATGGTGGTGTGTAGTGTAGATGGTTACAGTGATGTTAGTCGTGTGTAGTGTAGATGGTGTTTCAGGGGAACACTAGGAGCTGACGGGGAGTGGTAAGAGAAGGGGGATGAGGAGGAAGGGGGAAGAGGAGGGAGAAGAGGGGAAGAGTAAGAGAAGGAAGGGGAAGAGGGAGGGGGGAGAGGAAGGGGGGATGGGGGAGGATGGATTCGGAGGCATCCACCCTTCTCTTACCCCACCCATTTCCCCCTCCTCTTTCCTTTCCTCCTCATCCCCTTCTCTTCCCCTTCTTCCTCGTCCCTTTCTCTTACCCCTCCCGTCTTTCCCTCCTCTTTCCCCTCCACCTCAACCCCCCTCCTCCGCATCCACCCTTCTCTTGCCCCTCTCGCCTCCTTAGCCCCTTCACTTACCCCTCCTCTCTTCCCCTTCTCTTACCCTCCTCTCTTCCCCTTCTCTTACCCCTTCTCTCTCTACCCTCCTCCTCATCCCCTTCTCTTACCCATCCCCTTCTCTTATACCCCCTTATACCGTCCCCTTCTTCCATATTCCCGTCCCCCTCCTTTCCAAACACACACGCACACACACACACACTTGTGTGTGTGTGTGTGTGTGACACACAGGAAAAGTGCAAGCACACACAGCCCAACAGGAAAAAAACAGAGAAGCAAAGGAATAATCCGTGGTTTAATAAGGAATGTATGAAAACAAAGGAGCTGAACAAAAGGGCATGGAGGAACTTCCGTAATAACAGAACACCAGAAAGTAGAGTGAGATACCAGAGAACCAGGAACGAGTACGTCAGTGTGAGAAGAGCAGCTGAGAAAAGGTATGAAAATGATATAGCTAATAAAGCCAAGACCGAACCAAAGCTACTACACAGTCACATCAGGAGGAAGACAACAATGAAGGAACAGGTGATGAAACTTAGGGTAGGCGAGGACAGGTACACAGAGAATGACAAAGAGGCGTGTGAAGAACTCAACAAAAGGTTCCAGGTCTTTACAATAGAACAGGGAGATGTCGCGGCGCTAGAAGAGGTGGCAGCAAACCATGTGACCTTAGATAGGTTCGAAATTACAAGAGATGAGGTCAAGAAGCTCCTATTGGAGCTGGATGTGAGAAAAGCTGTTGGGCAGGATGGAATCTCGCCATGGGTATTGAAAGAGTGTGCAGGAGCATTTTGCCTACCACTCTCCATAGTGTATAGTAGGTCACTGGAAACGGGGGACCTACCAGAAATATGGAATACTGCTAATGTAGTACCAATATACAAAAAGGGTGACAGACAAGAGGCACTGAACTACAGGCCAGTGTCCTTAACTTGTATACCATGCAAGGTGATGGAGAAGATTGTGAGAAAAAACCTAGTAACACATCTGGAGAGAAGAGACTTCGTGACAACCCATCAACATGGGTTCAGGGAGGGTAAAACTTGCCTTACAGGATTGATAGAATTCTACGATCAAGTGACAAAGATTAAATAAGAAAGAGAAGGGTGGGCGGACTGCATTTTTTTGGACTGTCGGAAAGCCTTTGACACAGTACCCCATAAAAGGTTGATGCATAAGCTGGAGAAACAGGCAGGAGTAACTGGTAGGGCGCTCCAGTGGATCAGGGAGTACCTAAGCAATAGGAAGCAGAGAGTTATAGTGAGGGGTGAGACCTCAGACTGGCGTGAAGTCACCAGTGGAGTCCCACAGGGCTCTGTACTTGGACCTATCCTGTTTCTGATATACGTAAATGATCTCCAAGAGGGTATAGACTCATTCCTCTCAATGTTTGCTGACGACATCAAAATTATGAGAAGGATTAAGACAGAGGAGGACAGCTTGAGGCTGCAAGAAGACCTGGACAAACTGCAAGAATGGTCGAACAAATGGCTGTTAGAGTTCAATCCAAGCAAATGTAATGTAATGAAGATAGGGGTAGGAAGCAGGAGACCAGAAACAAGGTATCACTTGGGAGATGAAATACTTCAAGAGTCCGAGAGAAAGACCTGGGGGTTGATATCACGCCAGACCTGTCCCCTGAAGCTCAAGAGGATAGCAGCAGCAGCATTTGCCAGGTTGGCTAACCTAAGAACGGCCTTTAGAAACTTGTGTAAGGAATCTTTCAGAACGTTATATACCACATATGTCAGACCAATCCTGGAGTATGCGGCACCAGCATGGAGTCCATATCTAGTCAAGCATAAGATTAAAATGGAAAAGGTTCAAAGGTTTGCCACCAGACTAGTACCCGAGCTGAGAGGTATGAGCTACGAGGAGAGACTACGGGAATTAAACCTCACTTCGTTGGAAGACAGAAGACTTAAGGGGACATGATCACCACATTCAAGATCCTCAAGTCAATCAACAGGGTTGATAAAGACAGGCTGTTTAACACAAGGGGCACACGCACTAGGTAACACAGGTGGAAACTGAGCGCCCAAATGAGCCACAGAGATATTAGAAAGAACTTTTTTAGTGTCAGAGTAGTTGACAAATGGAATGCATTGGGAAGTGATGTGGTGGAGGCTGACTCCATACACAGTTTCAAGTGTAGATATGATAGAGCCCAATAGGCCCAGGAACCTGTACACCTGTTGATTGACAGTTGAGATGCGGGACCAAAGAGCCAGAGCTCAACGCACTCACGCACGCACCCACACACCCACCCACCCACACACCCACCCACCCACCCACCCACACACACACACACACACACACACACACACACACACACACACACACACACACACACACACACACACACACACACACAGCTCTCATTTGCTGAAATACTTAAAACGAGCCCTGAAGCTAGGTCTGCCGTTAAGGAAGTTGCCATGGAAGTGGCTTCCTCTCAGGAAGCGGCTAGATGTACCAGCCGGCTGATAGAGAGAAATAGAGCAGTAGTAGTAGCAGGCATTAAGGAGCAAACAGGGACCAGACCAAAGGAGCGGAGAGACAAGGACAAAAACATGATTAAAGAGATCCTTAAAGAGGTAAGGATGGAGGGAGCTGAGCGAAATGTTGAAAAGGTTTTCAGGCTTGGAAAGTACAACAAGGACAGAGACCGAATGATAAAGGTGGTTTTCATGAGCGAAATCGCGAAAGAGGAATTATTAGAAAGGAAGTGCTGTCTAGCAAGTGGAGAGAAGTTCAAAAGAGTATTCTTGCAGAGGGATATGACAAAGGAAGAGAGAATGCAAGCAGCAGACGCGAGGAAGGAGCGCAGGGAGAGAGAAAGGAATCAGGGAGCCACACCCCAGATCCCTACAATCCCAGAGGGAAACGGGGAACCCTCCTCAAACAGTGCATTAGCCACAGGGAGTGCGGCACCACCCACTCATTCCACCCAACAGACACCCCTACCTGCCCCAACCCCTGTCAGCCCCCCACTAAGTACCCACCTAAGGCACCCCTCTCCTCCCACTCACCCCCCTCCTCCCACTCCCCCCTCCCCCCAGGACCTCCCTTCTCCCCCATCCCCCAAGCCCTCCCTTCTCCCACATGCCCTTCCGTCCCTCCCACCCACAAGCCCTCCATTCTCCCCCACCCCCCTAAGCTCCCCACTCTCCCCCACCCCACCTAAGCCTTCCCCTCTCCACCACTCCCCAAAACCCTCCCCTCTTCCTCAACCACCTCAGCCTTTCCTTTCCCCCCACGCCCCCCAAGCCCTCCCCACTTTATTGCCCCCCCAAACCCCCCTTTCTCCCCCATCCCCCCACCCCCCTCAACCCTCCCCCTCTCACCCACCCCCCCAACCCTCCCCCCCCTCACCCACTCCCCCTACCCTCCCCCTCCCCCCCTCACCCACTCCCCCTACCCTCCCCCTCCCCCTCCCCCCTACCCCCCCAAGCCCTTCCTCCTCCACCAGTCTCCCCATACCAGATCCTCCCAGCTCCCGCTCACCCCAGACCCCACAGGTCCTCCCCAGAGGAGAAGCAGAAGAGAGTTAGTTTCAGGGCAATGTACTCGAACATAGATGGGATCACAAGCAAGGCAAGTGAACTAAGGGAAAGAGCACAAGAAGTGAACCCAGATGTAATTGGACTCACTGAAACAAAACTCTCTGGAATCATAACGAATGCCGTGTTTCCCCAGGAGTACACAATAATAGGGAAAGAGAGGGAAGGTAGGGGAGGAGGAGGAGTGGCCTTACTCATGAGAAAGAAATGGAGTTTTAAGGAGATGGCTATCCCGGGCTGTGAGGGTTTCAGAGACTACATAGCAGGCACCATGACAATGGGAGGACCAAGGATAGTAGTAGCAGTAATATATAATCCTCCACCAAATGACAAAAGACCCAGTCAAGAGTACGAAAGCAACAACATGGCAGTTAACACTATAATTGAGAGGGCAGCCTCTTCTGCCTGTAGAAATAGATCCCACCTGCTCATCATGGGGGACTTCAATCACGGCAGGATTGATTGGGAGAACAAGGAACCGCATGGAGGCGAGGATACGTGGAGAGCCAAACTACTGGAGGTGGCGACTAGAAACTTCTTAACCCAGCATGTCAGTGAACCCACAAGGATGAGAGGAAACGACGAACCAGCGAGACTCGACCTGGTTTTCACCCTGAACGACTCTGACATAAGAGAAATCAGTTTTGAGGACCCAGTAGGAATGAGCGACCACAGTGTATTGGTGTTTGAGTACCTGATTGAAGAAGGGTTATTGAACTCGAGAAGGGATACCGAAACCAAAAGGTTAGCATACCGAAAGGGAAACTATGAGGAGATATGAAAATGCCTAGCAGATATAGCATGGGAAACAGACCTCAGGGAAAAGACGGCCCAAGATATGATGGAATACATCACGCAAAAATGCAAGGATGCAGCAAACAAGTTTGTCCAAGTCCAAAAGGAAAACAGTGAAATGAAGATGAGAAACCCATGGTTTAATCAGAGATGTAGGCTAGCTAAGCAGCAAAGTAAAAGGGCATGGAGAAACTATAGGAATAACAGGACACTGGAGAGCAGAGAAAGGTACCAGAATGCCAGGAATGAATATGTTAGGATGAGAAGAGAGGCAGAAAGACAATACGAAAATGACATCGCAAGCAAGGCAAAGACTCGGCCTAAATTGCTGCATAGCCACATCAGGAGAAAAACAACAGTAAAGGAACAGGTTATGAAATTAAGGTTAGGGGCAGAAGGATTCACTACAAACGACAAGGAAGTGTGTGAGGAACTGAATAAGAAATTCCAGGAGGTCTTCACCTTGGAGGAAGGAGAAATCCCAGAGATAAGAGAGGGAATAGCTAACCAGGAACCACTGGAAGAGTTTGAGATTACCAGCGGGGAAGTAAGGAAGTGTTTACTAGAATTGGATGTGACAAAGGCTATAGGTCCAGATGGAATCTCCCCTTGGATACTAAAGGAAGGAGCAGAAGAACTGTGCCTCCCGCTCTCCATGGTGTATAACAAATCACTGGCAACAGGGGAACTGCCAGAAATTTGGAAAGCAGCTAACGTAGTCCCGATATACAAGAAAGGGGATAGACAGGAGGCACTGAATTACAGACCAGTGTCCCTAACCTGCATACCATACAAGTTGATGGAGAAGATTGTGCGAAGAAAGCTAGTGGAACATCTGGAGCGAAAGAACTTTGTAACACAGCATCAACATGGATTCAGGGATGGCAGGTCCTGCCTCACAGGGTTACTTGAATTCTACGACCAGGCAACAAAAATAAGGCAAGAAAGAGAAGGGTGGGCAGACTGCATATTTTTGGATTGTCAGAAAGCCTTTGACACAGTGCCACACAAGAGGCTAGTGAAAAAACTGGAGATGCAGGCTGGAGTGAAAGGGAAGGTACTCCGTTGGATACAGGAATACCTAAGTAACAGGAGACAACGAGTCAGTGTGAGGGGTGAGGTCTCAGATTGGCGAGACGTTACGAGTGGAGTACCGCAGGGGTCAGTCCTTGGACCTATACTGTTTCTGATATATGTAAATGATCTTCCAGAGGGTATAGAATCGTTTCTCTCAATGTTTGCCGATGATGCAAAAATTATGAGGAGGATTGAAACTGAGGACGATAGTAGGAGGCTACAAGATGACCTAGACAGACTGAGTGAATGGTCCAACAAATGGCTGTTGAAGTTCAACCCGAGTAAATGCAAAGTAATGAAACTAGGTGGTGGAAATAGGAGGCCAAACACAGGATACAGAATAGGAGATGAAGTACTTAATGAAACGAACAGAGAGAAAGATCTAGGAGTTGATATCACACCAAACCTGTCTCCTGAAGCCCACATAAAAAGAATAACGTCTGCGGCATATGCGAGGCTGGCTAACATCAGAACAGCGTTCAGGAACCTGTGTAAGGAATCATTCAGAATCTTGTACACCACATATATAAGACCAATCCTGGAGTATGCGGCCCCAGCATGGAGCCCGTACCTTGTCAAGCACAAGACGAAGCTGGAAAAAGTCCAAAGGTATGCCACTAGACTAGTCCCAGAACTAAGAGGCATGAGTTACGAGGAAAGGCTGCGGGAAATGCACCTTACGACACTGGAAGACAGAAGAGTAAGGGGGGACATGATCACAACCTACAAAATCCTCAGAGGAATCGACAGGATAAACAAGGATAATGTGACGGTAACGCGTTGGTGTTCGGCTGTTTAAGGCTAGGGGTATGGCCTCGTCACATAGTTATAAAAAAAAAATAGAAAAAACTGGAACTTCGTCTGTGGTAAGGTAAGGAGAAGACACACAAAACACAAGTAAACTTTAACAATGAAATTTTAATTACGTTAAATAAATCAAAACATGAATAAAATGCACAAACAAATTCTTATAATAAAATCAATCAATCAAAATAATAAGAATAATTAAATGACACAATGAAAAGTTACGTTAAGGCAAAATAACAAGAAGTGCAATACAAAAGTAAATGGGAGGTGTTGGAATATTGGCTTTAAGCCACCACTTCTCTCAGTACACGCTAGCGTCTAGCTGGGAGGAGTGGTGACAACGAGAGCACTGAACATTCTGAGGTCCGAGGTTGGGGCGACCCCAGACATCAAGTAGTATGGGGGGGGCGAGTGCAGGTGCAGCCAGACCGGCGACCAATCAGCGGAGCCGGCAGCGATCAACATGTAGTTTGGTGGTTTGAGTCCGAACAGGTGGCTGGCTGCATACGTTTTGCTCACCCTGGCAAGCCTTGCTGGTGTTGTTGTCATTGTTGGACATGTCTTCCATAGTCGTTTTATATAACCACAACGACGTAATTGTGGAGGGAAGAGCAGGCTCAATCTCTTGAAGGAGATTATCGTCACAATAAACTATTCAACACTGGTGGGACGCGAACAAGGGGACACAGGTGGAAACTGAGTACTCACATGAGCCACAGAGACGTTAGAAGGAACTTTTTCAGTGTCAGGGTAGTTAACGGATGGAATGCATTAGGCAGTGATGTGGTGGAGGCTGACTCCATACACAGTTTTAAATGTAGACATGATAGAGCCCAGTAGGCTCAGGAATCTGTACACCAGTTGATTGACAGTTGAGAGGCGGGACCAAAGAGCCAAAGCTCAACCCCCGCAACCACAAATAGGTGAGTACAAATAGGTGAGTACACACACACACACACACACACACACACACACACACACACACACACACACACACACACACACACACACACACACACACACACACACACACACACACACACAAAGAGAAAGACCTGGGGGTTGATATCACGCCAGACCTGTCCCCTGAAGCTCATATCAAGAGCATAACAGCAGCAGCATATGCCAGGGTGGCTAACATAAGAACGGCCTTTAGAAACTTGTGTAAGGAATCTTTCAGAACATTATATACCACATATGTCAGACCAATCCTGGAGTATGCGGCACCAGCATGGAGTCCATATCTAGTCAAGCATAAGACTAAAATGGAAAAGGTTCAAAGGTTTGCCACCAGACTAATACCCGAGCTGAGAGGTATGAGCTACGAGGAGAGACTACGGGAATTAAACCTTACTTCGTTGGAAGACAGAAGACTTAGGGGGGACATGATCACCACATTCAAGATCCTCAAGGGAATCGACAGGGTTGATAAAGACAGGCTGTTTAACACAAGGGGCACACGCACTAGGGGACACAGGTGGAAACTGAGTGCCCAAATGAGCCACAGAGATATTAGAAAAAACTTTTTTAGTGTCAGATTGGTTGACAAATGGAATGCATTGGGAAGTGATGTGGTGGAGGCTGACTCCATACACAGTTTCAAGTGTAGATATGATAGAGCCCATTAGGCCCAGGAACCTGTACACCTGTTGATTGACAGTTGAGATGCGGGACCAAAGAGCCAGAGCTCAACGCACTCACGCACTCACGCACGCACCCACACACCCACCCACCCACACATATACACACACACACACACACACACACACACACACACACACACACACACACACACACACACACACACACACACACACACACACACACACACACACACACACACACACACACACACACACACACACCACACTGGGACCAATCCTCTTTCTAATTTACGTAAATGATATGTTTACAGGAGTGGAATCATACATGTCGATGTTTGCAGATGACGCAAAATTAATGAGAAGAGTTGTGACAGACGAGGATTGTAGGATCCTCCAAGAGGACTTAAACAGGCTGCAGAGATGGTCAGAGAAATGGCTACTGGAGTTTAACACCAGTAAATGTACAGTTATGGAAATGGGATCAGGTGACAGGAGACCAAAGGGACAATACACAATGAAGGGGAACAGCCTACCTGTAACGATTCATGAAAGAGACCTGGGAGTGGATGTGACACCTAATCTAACTCCTGAGGCACATATAAATAGGATAACGACAGCAGCGTACTCTACACTGGCGAAAATTAGAACTTCATTCAGAAACCTAAATGAGGAAGCTTTTAGGGCGCTTTACACTGCCTACGTGAGACCCGTCTTAGAGTATGCCGCGCCATCATGGAGCCCCCACCTGAAGAAACACATAAAGAAACTGGAGAAGGTTCAGAGGTTTGCGACGAGGCTTGTCCCAGAGCTACGAGGGATGGGATATGAAGAGCGGCTGAAGGAACTGAACCTTACGACACTAGAGAAAAGAAGGGAGAGAGGAGATATGATAGGGACATATAAAATACTCAGGGGAATTGACAAAGTGGAAATAGATCAAATGTTCACACGTAATAATAACAGAACGAGGGGACATGGGTGGAAACTGGAAACTCAGATGAGTCACAGAGATGTTAGGAAGTTTTCTTTTAGCGTGAGAGTAGTAGAAAAATGGAATGCACTTGGGGAACAGGTTGTGGAAGCAAATACTATTCATACTTTTAAAACTAGGTATGATAGGGAAATGGGACAGGAGTCATTGCTGTAAACAACCGATAGCTAGAAAGGCGGGATCCAAGAGTCAATGCTCGATCCTGCAAGCACATATAGGTGAGTACATATAGGTGAGTACACACACACAAAGAGAAAGACCTGGGGGTTGATATCACGCCAGACCTGTCCCCTGAAGCTCATATCAAGAGCATAACAGCAGCAGCATATGCCAGGGTGGCTAACATAAGAACGGCCTTTAGAAACTTGTGTAAGGAATCTTTCAGAACATTATATACCACATATGTCAGACCAATCCTGGAGTATGCGGCACCAGCATGGAGTCCATATCTAGTCAAGCATAAGACTAAAATGGAAAAGGTTCAAAGGTTTGCCACCAGACTAATACCCGAGCTGAGAGGTATGAGCTACAAGGAGAGACTACGGGAATTAAACCTTACTTCGTTGGAAGACAGAAGACTTAGGGGGGACATGATCACCGCATTCAAGATCCTCAAGGGAATCGACAGGGTTGATAAAGACAGGCTGTTTAACACAAGGGGCACACGCACTAGGGGACACAGGTGGAAACTGAGTGCCCAAATGAGCCACAGAGATATTAGAAAAAACTTTTTTAGTGTCAGATTGGTTGACAAATGGAATGCATTGGGAAGTGATGTGGTGGAGGCTGACTCCATACACAGTTTCAAGTGTAGATATGATAGAGCCCAATAGGCCCAGGAACCTGTACACCTGTTGATTGACAGTTGAGATGCGGGACCAAAGAGCCAGAGCTCAACGCACTCACGCACTCACGCACGCACCCACACACCCACCCACCCACACACCCACACACCCACCCACCCACCCACCCACACACACACACACACACACACACACACACACACACACACACACACACACACACACACACACACACACACACACACACACACACACACACACACACACACACACACACACACACACACACACACACACACACACACACAAAGAGAAAGACCTGGGGGTTGATATCACGCCAGACCTGTCCCCTGAAGCTCATATCATGAGCATAACAGCAGCAGCATATGCCAGGGTGGCTAACATAAGAACGGCCTTTAGAAACTTGTGTATGGAATCTTTCAGAACATTATATACCACATATGTCAGACCAATCCTGGAGTATGCGGCACCAGCATGGAGTCCATATCTAGTCAAGCATAAGACTAAAATGGAAAAGGTTCAAAGGTGTGCCACCAGACTAATACCCGAGCTGAGAGGTTTGAGCTACGAGGAGAGACTACGGGAATTAAACCTTACTTCGTTGGAAGACAGAAGACTTAGGGGGGACATGATCACCACATTCAAGATCCTCAAGGGAATCGACAGGGTTGATAAAGACAGGCTGTTTAACACAAGGGGCACACGCACTAGGGGACACAGGTGGAAACTGAGTGCCCAAATGAGCCACAGAGATATTAGAAAAAACTTGTTTAGTGTCAGATTGGTTGACAAATGGAATGCATTGGGAAGTGATGTGGTGGAGGCTGACTCCATACACAGTTTCAAGTGTAGATATGATAGAGCCCAATAGGCCCAGGAACCTGTACACCTGTTTATTGACAGTTGAGATGCGGGACCAAAGAGCCAGAGCTCAACGCACTCACGCACTCACGCACGCACCCACACACCCACCCACCCACACACCCACCCACCCACCCACCCAAAAACCCACCCACCCACCCACCCACCCACCCACACACACACACCCACACACACACACACACACACACACACACACACACACACACACACACACACACACACACACACACACACACACACACACACACACACACAAAGAGAAAGACCTGGGGGTTGATATCACGCCAGACCTGTCCCCTGAAGCTCATATCAAGAGCATAACAGCAGCAGCATATGCCAGGGTGGCTAACATAAAAACGGCCTTTAGAAACTTGTGTAAGGAATCTTTCAGAACATTATATACCACATATGTCAGACCAATCCTGGAGTATGCGGCACCAGCATGGAGTCCATATCTAGTCAAGCATAAGACTAAAATGGAAAAGGTTCAAAGGTTTGCCACCAGACTAATACCCGAGCTGAGAGGTATGAGCTACGAGGAGAGACTACGAAAATTAAACCTTACTTCGTTGGAAGACAGAAGACTTAGGGGGGACATGATCACCACATTCAAGATCCTCAAGGGAATCGACAGGGTTGATAAAGACAGGCTGTTTAACACAAGGGGCACACGCACTAGGGGACACAGGTGGAAACTGAGTGCCCAAATGAGCCACAGAGATATTAGAAAAAACTTTTTTAGTGTCAGATTGGTTGACAAATGGAATGCATTGGGAAGTGATGTGGTGGAGGCTGACTCCATACACAGTTTCAAGTGCAGATATGATAGAGCCCAATAGGCCCAGGAACCTGTACACCTGTTGATTGACAGTTGAGATGCGGGACCAAAGAGCATGAGCTCAACGCACTCACGCACTCACGCACGCACCCACACACCCACCCACCCACACACCCACCCACCCACCCACCCACACACACACACACACACACACACACACACACACACACACACACACACACACACACACACACACACACACACACACACACACACACACACACACACACACACACACGAGCCCTGAAGCTAGGTCTGCCGTTAAGGAAGTTGCCATGGAAGTGGCTTCCTCTCAGGAAGCGGCTAGATGTACCAGCCGGCTGATAGAGAGAAATAGAGCAGTAGTAGTAGCAGGCATTAAGGAGCAAACAGGGACCAGACCAAAGGAGCGGAGAGACAAGGACAAAAACATGATTAAAGAGATCCTTAAAGAGGTAAGGATGGAGGGAGCTGAGCGAAATGTTGAAAAGGTTTTCAGGCTTGGAAAGTACAACAAGGACAGAGACCGAATGATAAAGGTGGTTTTCATGAGCGAAATCGCGAAAGAGGAATTATTAGAAAGGAAGTGCTGTCTAGCAAGTGGAGAGAAGTTCAAAAGAGTATTCTTGCAGAGGGATATGACAAAGGAAGAGAGAATGCAAGCAGCAGACGCGAGGAAGGAGCGCAGGGAGAGAGAAAGGAATCAGGGAGCCACACCCCAGATCCCTACAATCCCAGAGGGAAACGGGGAACCCTCCTCAAACAGTGCATTAGCCACAGGGAGTGCGGCACCACCCACTCATTCCACCCAACAGACACCCTACCTGCCCCAACCCCTGTCAGCCCCCCACTAAGTACCCACCTAAGGCACCCCTCTCCTCCCACTCACCCCCCTCCTCCCACTCCCCCCTCCCCCCAGGACCTCCCTTCTCCCCCATCCCCCAAGCCCTCCCTTCTCCCACATGCCCTTCCGTCCCTCCCACCCACAAGCCCTCCATTCTCCCCCACCCCCCTAAGCTCCCCACTCTCCCCCACCCCACCTAAGCCTTCCCCTCTCCACCACTCCCCAAAACCCTCCCCTCTTCCTCAACCACCTCAGCCTTTCCTTTCCCCCCACGCCCCCCAAGCCCTCCCCACTTTATTGCCCCCCCAAACCCCCCTTTCTCCCCCATCCCCCCACCCCCCTCAACCCTCCCCCTCTCACCCACCCCCCCAACCCTCCCCCCCTCACCCACTCCCCCTACCCTCCCCCTCCCCCCCTCACCCACTCCCCCTACCCTCCCCCTCCCCCCCTCACCCACTCCCCCTACCCTCCCCCTCCCCCCTACCCCCCCAAGCCCTTCCTCCTCCACCAGTCTCCCCATACCAGATCCTCCCAGCTCCCGCTCACCCCAGACCCCACAGGTCCTCCCCAGAGGAGAAGCAGAAGAGAGTTAGTTTCAGGGCAATGTACTCGAACATAGATGGGATCACAAGTAAGGCAAGTGAACTAAGGGAAAGAGCACAAGAAGTGAACCCAGATGTAATTGGACTCACTGAAACAAAACTCTCTGGAATCATAACGAATGCCGTGTTTCCCCAGGAGTACACAATAATAAGGAAAGAGAGGGAAGGTAGGGGAGGAGGAGGAGTGGCCCTACTCATGAGAAAGGAATGGAGTTTTAAGGAGATGGCTATCCCGGGCTGTGAGGGTTTCAGAGACTACATAGCAGGCACCATGACAATGGGAGGACCAAGGATAGTAGTAGCAGTAATATATAATCCTCCACCAAATGACAAAAGACCCAGTCAAGAGTACGAAAGCAACAACATGGCAGTTAACACTATAATTGAGAGGGCAGCCTCTTCTGCCTGTAGAAATAGATCCCACCTGCTCATCATGGGGGACTTCAATCACGGCAGGATTGATTGGGAGAACAAGGAACCGCATGGAGGCGAGGATACGTGGAGAGCCAAACTACTGGAGGTGGCGACTAGAAACTTCTTAACCCAGCATGTCAGTGAACCCACAAGGATGAGAGGAAACGACGAACCAGCGAGACTCGACCTGGTTTTCACCCTGAACGACTCTGACATAAGAGAAATCAGTTTTGAGGACCCAGTAGGAATGAGCGACCACAGTGTATTGGTGTTTGAGTACCTGATTGAAGAAGGGTTATTGAACTCGAGAAGGGATACCGAAACCAAAAGGTTAGCATACCGAAAGGGAAACTATGAGGAGATAAGAAAATGCCTAGCAGATATAGCATGGGAAACAGAGCTCAGGGAAAAGACGGCCCAAGATATGATGGAATACATCACGCAAAAATGCAAGGATGCAGCAAACAAGTTTGTCCAAGTCCAAAAGGAAAACAGTGAAATGAAGATGAGAAACCCATGGTTTAATCAGAGATGTAGGCTAGCTAACCAGCAAAGTAAAAGGGCATGGAGAAACTATAGGAATAACAGGACACTGGAGAGCAGAGAAAGGTACCAGAATGCCAGGAATGAATATGTTAGGATGAGAAGAGAGGCAGAAAGACAATACGAAAATGACATCGCAAGCAAGGCAAAGACTCAGCCTAAATTGCTGCATAGCCACATCAGGAGAAAAACAACAGTAAAGGAACAGGTTATGAAATTAAGGTTAGGGGCAGAAGGATTCACTACAAACGACAAGGAAGTGTGTGAGGAACTGAATAAGAAATTCCAGGAGGTCTTCACCTTGGAGGAAGGAGAAATCCCAGAGATAAGAGAGGGAATAGCTAACCAGGAACCACTGGAAGAGTTTGAGATTACCAGCGGGGAAGTAAGGAAGTGTTTACTAGAATTGGATGTGACAAAGGCTATAGGTCCAGATGGAATCTCCCCTTGGATACTAAAGGAAGGAGCAGAAGAACTGTGCCTCCCGCTCTCCATGGTGTATAACAAATCACTGGCAACAGGGGAACTGCCAGAAATTTGGAAAGCAGCTAACGTAGTCCCGATATACAAGAAAGGGGATAGACAGGAGGCACTGAATTACAGACCAGTGTCCCTAACCTGCATACCATGCAAGTTGATGGAGAAGATTGTGCGAAGAAAGCTAGTGGAACATCTGGAGCGAAAGAACTTTGTAACACAGCATCAACATGGATTCAGGGATGGCAGGTCCTGCCTCACAGGGTTACTTGAATTCTACGACCAGGCAACAAAAATAAGGCAAGAAAGAGAAGGGTGGGCAGACTGCATATTTTTGGATTGTCAGAAAGCCTTTGACACAGTGCCACACAAGAGGCTAGTGAAAAAACTGGAGATGCAGGCTGGAGTGAAAGGGAAGGTACTCCGTTGGATACAGGAATACCTAAGTAACAGGAGACAACGAGTCAGTGTGAGGGGTGAGGTCTCAGATTGGCGAGACGTTACGAGTGGAGTACCGCAGGGGTCAGTCCTTGGACCTATACTGTTTCTGATATATGTAAATGATCTTCCAGAGGGTATAGAATCGTTTCTCTCAATGTTTGCCGATGATGCAAAAATTATGAGGAGGATTGAAACTGAGGACGATAGTAGGAGGCTACAAGATGACCTAGACAGACTGAGTGAATGGTCCAACAAATGGCTGTTGAAGTTCAACCCGAGTAAATGCAAAGTAATGAAACTAGGTGGTGGAAATAGGAGGCCAAACACAGGATACAGAATAGGAGATGAAGTACTTAATGAAACGAACAGAGAGAAAGATCTAGGAGTTGATATCACACCAAACCTGTCTCCTGAAGCCCACATAAAAAGAATAACGTCTGCGGCATATGCGAGGCTGGCTAACATCAGAACAGCGTTCAGGAACCTGTGTAAGGAATCATTCAGAATCTTGAACACCACATATGTAAGACCAATCCTGGAGTATGCGGCCCCAGCATGGAGCCCGTACCTTGTCAAGCACAAGACAAAGCTGGAAAAAGTCCAAAGGTATGCCACTAGACTAGTCCCAGAACTAAGAGGCATGAGTTACGAGGAAAGGCTGCGGGAAATGCACCTTACGACACTGGAAGACAGAAGAGTAAGGGGGGACATGATCACAACCTACAAAATCCTCGGAGGAATCGACAGGGTAAACAAGGATAAACTATTCAACACTGGTGGGACGCGAACAAGGGGACACAGGTGGAAACTGAGTACTCACATGAGCCACAGAGACGTTAGAAGGAACTTTTTCAGTGTCAGAGTAGTTAACGGATGGAATGCATTAGGCAGTGATGTGGTGGAGGCTGACTCCATACACAGTTTTAAATGTAGACATGATAGAGCCCAGTAGGCTCAGGAATCTGTACACCAGTTGATTGACAGTTGAGAGGCGGGACCAAAGAGCCAAAGCTCAACCCCCGCAAGCACAAATAGGTGAGTACAAATAGGTGAGTACACACACACACACACACACACACACACACACACACAAAGAGAAAGACCTGGGGGTTGATATCACGCCAGACCTGTCCCCTGAAGCTCATATCAAGAGCATAACAGCAGCAGCATATGCCAGGGTGGCTAACATAAGAACGGCCTTTAGAAACTTGTGTAAGGAATCTTTCAGAACATTATATACCACATATGTCAGACCAATCCTGGAGTATGCGGCACCAGCATGGAGTCCATATCTAGTCAAGCATAAGACTAAAATGGAAAAGGTTCAAAGGTTTGCCACCAGACTAATACCCGAGCTGAGAGGTATGAGCTACGAGGAGAGACTACGGGAATTAAACCTTACTTCGTTGGAAGACAGAAGACTTAGGGGGGACATGATCACCACATTCAAGATCCTCAA
>NC_091168.1:43034100-43036600 GCF_040958095.1 Procambarus clarkii | reverse complement strand
CAGGCTGTTTAACACAAGGGACACACGCACTAGGGGACACAGGTGGAAACTGAGTGCCCAAATGAGCCACAGAGATATTAGAAAAAACTTTTTTAGTGTCAGATTGGTTGACAAATGGAATGCATTGGGAAGTGATGAGGTGGAGGCTGACTCCATACACAGTTTCAAGTGTAAATATGATAGAGCCCAATAGGCCCAGAAACCTGTACACCTGTTGATTGACAGTTGAGATGCGGGACCAAAGAGCCAGAGCTCAACGCACTCACGCACTCACGCACGCACCCACACACCCACCCACCCACACACACACCCACCCACCCACCCACCCACCCACCCACACACACACACACACACACACACACACACACACACACACACACACACACACAAAGAGAAAGACCTGGGGGTTGATATCACGCCAGACCTGTCCCCTGAAGCTCATATCAAGAGCATAACAGCAGCAGCATATGTCAGGGTGGCTAACATAAGGACGGCCTTTAGAAACTTGTGTAAGGAATCTTTCAGAACATTATATACCACATATGTCAGACCAATCCTGGAGTATGCGGCACCAGCATGGAGTCCATATCTAGTCAAGCATAAGACTAAAATGGAAAAGGTTCAAAGGTTTGCCACCAGACTAATACCCGAGCTGAGAGGTATGAGCTACGAGGAGAGACTACGAAAATTAAACCTTACTTCGTTGGAAGACAGAAGACTTAGGGTTGACATGATCACCACATTCAAGATCCTCAAGGGAATCGACAGGGTTGATAAAGACAGGCTGTTTAACACAAGGGGCACACGCACTAGGGGACACAGGTGGAAATGAGTGCCCAAATGAGCCACAGAGATATTAGAAAAAACTTTTTTAGTGTCAGATTGGTTGACAAATGGATTGCATTGGGAAGTGATGTGGTGGAGGCTGACTCCATACACAGTTTCAAGTGCAGATATGATAGAGCACAATAGGCCCAGGAACCTGTACACCTGTTGATTGACAGTTGAGATGCGGGACCAAAGAGCCAGAGCTCAACGCACTCACGCACTCACGCACGCACCCACACACCCACCCACCCACACACCCACCCACCCACACACCCACCCACCCACTCACCCACCCACCCACCCACACACACACACACACACACACACACACACACACACACACACACACACACACACACACACACACACACACACACACACACACACACACACACACAAAGAGAAAGACCTGGGGGTTGATATCACGCCAGACCTGTCCCCTGAAGCTCATATCAAGAGCATAACAGCAGCAGCATATGCCAGGGTGGCTAACATAAGAACGGCCTTTAGAAACTTGTGTAAGGAATCTTTCAGAACATTATATACCACATATGTCAGACCAATCCTGGAGTATGCGGCACCAGCATGGAGTCCATATCTAGTCAAGCATAAGACTAAAATGGAAAAGGTTCAAAGGTTTGCCACCAGACTAATACCCGAGCTGAGAGGTATGAGCTACGAGGAGAGACTACGGGAATTAAACCTTACTTCGTTGGAAGACAGAAGACTTAGGGGGGGACATGATCACCACATTCAAGATCCTCAAGGGAATCGACAGGGTTGATAAAGACAGGCTGTTTAACACAAGGGGCACACGCACTAGGGGACACAGGTGGAAACTGAGTGCCCAAATGAGCCACAGATATATTAGAAAAAACTTTTTTAGTGTCAGATTGGTTGACAAATGGAATGCATTGGGAAGTGATGTGGTGGAGGCTGACTCCATACACAGTTTCAAGTGTAGATATGATTGAGCCCAATAGGCCCAGGAACCTGTACACCTGTTGATTGACAGTTGAGATGCGGGACCAAAGAGCCAGAGCTCAACGCACTCACGCACTCATGCACGCACCCACACACCCACCCACCCACACACCCACCCACCCACACACCCACCCACCCACCCACCCACACACACACACACACACACACACACACACACCCAAAGAGAAAGACCTGGGGGTTGATATCACGCCAGACCTGTCCCCTGAAGCTCATATCATGAGCATAACAGCAGCAGCATATGCCAGAGTGGCTAACATAAGAACGGCCTTTAGAAACTTGTGTAAGGAATCTTTCAGAACATTATATACCACATATGTCAGACCAATCCTGGAGTATGCGGCACCAGCATGGAGTACATATCTAGTCAAGCATAAGACTAAAATGGAAAAGGTTCAAAGGTGTGCCACCAGACTAATACCCGAGCTGAGAGGTATGAGCTACGAGGAGAGACTACGGGAATTAAACCTTACTTCGTTGGAAGACAGAAGACTTAGGGGGGACATGATCACCACATTCAAGATCCTCAAGGGAATCGACAGGGTTGATAAAGACAGGCTGTTTAACACAAGGGGCACACGCACTAGGGGACACAGGTGGAAACTGAGTGCCCAAATGAGCCACAGAGATATTAGAAAAAACTTGTTTAGTGTCAGATTGGTTGACAAAT
>NC_091168.1:43021600-43024100 GCF_040958095.1 Procambarus clarkii | reverse complement strand
CTACGGGAATTAAACCTTACTTCGTTGGAAGACAGAAGACTTAGGGGGGACATGATCACCACATTCAAGATCCTCAAGGGAATCGACAGGGTTGATAAAGACAGGCTGTTTAACACAAGGGGCACACGCACTAGGGGACACAGGTGGAAACTGAGTGCCCAAATGAGCCACAGAGATATTAGAAAAAACTTTTTTAGTGTCAGATTGGTTGACAAATGGAATGCATTGGGAAGTGATGTGGTGGAGGCTGACTCCATACACAGTTTCAAGTGTAGATATGATAGAGCCCAATAGGCCCAGGAACCTGTACACCTGTTGATTGACAGTTGAGATGCGGGACCAAAGAGCCAGAGCTCAACGCACTCACGCACGCACCCACACACCCACCCACCCACACACCCACCCACGCACATACCCACCCACCCACACACCCACCCACCCACTCAAACACACACACACACACACACACACACACACACACACACACACACACACACACACACACACACACACACACACACACACACACACACACACACACACACAAAGAGAAAGACCTGGGGGTTGATATCACGCCAGACCTGTCCCCTGAAGCTCATATCAAGAGCATAACAGCAGCAGCATATGCCAGGGTGGCTAACATAAGAACGGCCTTTAGAAACTTGTGTAAGGAATCTTTCAGAACATTATATACCACATATGTCAGACCAATCCTGGAGTATGCGGCACCAGCATGGAGTCCATATCTAGTCAAGCATAAGACTAAAATGGAAAAGGTTCAAAGGTTTGCCACTAGACTAATACCCGAGCTGAGAGGTATGAGCTACGAGGAGAGACTACGGGAATTAAACCTTATTTCGTTGGAAGACAGAAGACTTAGGGGGGACATGATCACCACATTCAAGATCCTCAAGGGAATCGACAGGGTTGATAAAGACAGGCTGTTTAACACAAGGGGCACACGCACTAGGGGACACAGGTGGAAACTGAGTGCCCAAATTAGCCACAGAGATATTAGAAAAAACTTTTTTAGTGTCAGATTGGTTGACAAATGGAATGCATTGGGAAGTGATGTGGTGGAGGCTGACTCCATACACAGTTTCAAGTGTAGATATGATAGAGCCCAATAGGCCCAGGAACCTGTACACCTGTTGATTGACAGTTGAGATGCGGGACCAAAGAGCCAGAGCTCAACGCACTCACGCACTCACGCACGCACCCACACACCCACCCACCCACACACCCACCCACCCACTCACCCACCCACCCACCCACCCACCCACCCACACACACACACACACACACACACACACACACACACACACACACACACACACACACACACACAAAGAGAAAGACCTGGGGGTTGATATCACGCCAGACCTGTCCCCTGAAGCTCATATCAAGAGCATAACAGCAGCAGCATATGCCAGGGTGGCTAACATAAGAACGGCCTTTAGAAACTTGTGTAAGGAATCTTTCAGAACATTATATACCACATATGTCAGACCAATCCTGGAGTATGCGGCACCAGCATGGAGTCCATATCTAGTCAAGCATAAGACTAAAATGGAAAAGGTTCAAAGGTTTGCCACCAGACTAATACCTGAGCTGAGAGGTATGAGCTACGAGGAGAGACTACGGGAATTAAACCTTACTTCGTTGGAAGACAGAAGACTTAGGGGGGACATGATCACCACATTCAAGATCCTCAAGGGAATCGACAGGGTTGATAAAGACAGGCTGTTTAACACAAGGGGCACACGCACAAGGGGACACAGGTGGAAACTGAGTGCCCAAATGAGCCACAGAGATATTAGAAAAAACTTTTTTAGTGTCAGGTTGGTTGACAAATGGAATGCATTGGGAAGTGATGTGGTGGAGGCTGACTCCATACACAGTTTCAAGTGTAGATATGATAGAGCCCAATAGGCCCAGGAACCTGTACACCTGTTGATTGACAGTTGAGATGCGGGACCAAAGAGCCAGAGCTCAACGCACTCACGCATTCACGCACGCACCCACACACCCACCCACCCAAACCCACCCACCCACCCACCCACACACACACACACACACACACACACACACACACACACACACACACACACACACACACACACACACACACACACACACACACACACACACACACACACACAAAGAGAAAGACCTGGGGGTTGATATCACGCCAGACCTGTCCCCTGAAGCTCATATCAAGAGCATAACAGCAGCAGCATATGCCAGGGTGGCTAACATAAGAACGGCCTTTAGAAACTTGTGTAAGGAATCTTTCAGAACATTATATACCACATATGTCAGACCAATCCTGGAGTATGCGGCACCAGCATGGAGTCCATATCTAGTCAAGCATAAGACTAAAATGGAAAAGGTTCAAAGGTTTGCCACCAGACTAATACCCGAGCTGAGAGGTATGAGCTACGAGGAGAGACTACGGGAATTAAACCTTATTTCGTTGGAAGACAGAAGACTTAGGGGG
>NC_091168.1:43004266-43021100 GCF_040958095.1 Procambarus clarkii | reverse complement strand
TACACACACACACACACACACACACACACACACACACACACACACACACACATACACACACACACACACACAAAGAGAAAGACCTGGGGGTTGATATCACGCCAGACCTGTCCCCTGAAGCTCACATCAAGAGCATAACAGCAGCAGCATATGCCAGGGTGGCTAACATAAGAACGGCCTTTAGAAACTTGTGTAAGGAATCTTTCAGAACATTATATACCACATATGTCAGACCAATCCTGGAGTATGCGGCACCAGCATGGAGTCCATATCTAGTCAAGCATAAGACTAAAATGGAAAAGGTTCAAAGGTTTGCCACCAGACTAATACCCGAGCTGAGAGGTATGAGCTACGAGGAGAGACTACGGGAATTAAACCTTACTTCGTTGGAAGACAGAAGACTTAGGGGGGACATGATCACCACATTCAAGATCCTCAAGGGAATCGACAGGGTTGATAAAGACAGGCTGTTTAACACAAGGGGCACACGCACTAGGGGACACAGGTGGAAACTGAGTGCCCAAATGAGCCACAGAGATATTAGAAAAAACTTTTTTAGTGTCAGATTGGTTGACAAATGGAATGCATTGGGAAGTGATGTGGTGGAGGCTGACTCCATACACAGTTTCAAGTGTAGATATGATAGAGCCCAATAGGCCCAGGAACCTGTACACCTGTTGATTAACAGTTGAGATGCGGGACCAAAGAGCCAGAGCTCAACGCACTCACGCACTCACGCACGCACCCACACACCCACCCACCCAAACCCAAACACACACACACACACACACACACACACACACACACACACACACACACACACACACACACACACACACACACACACACACACACACACACACACACACACAAAGAGAAAGACCTGGGGGTTGATATCACGCCAGACCTGTCCCCTGAAGCTCATATCAAGAGCATAACAGCAGCAGCATATGCCAGGGTGGCTAACATAAGAACGGCCTTTAGAAACTTGTGTAAGGAATCTTTCAGAACATTATATACCACATATGTCAGACCAATCCTGGAGTATGCGGCACCAGCATGGAGTCCATATCTAGTCAAGCATAAGACTAAAATGGAAAAGGTTCAAAGGTTTGCCACCAGACTAATACCCGAGCTGAGAGGTATGAGCTACGAGGAGAGACTACGGGAATTAAACCTTACTTCGTTGGAAGACAGAAGACTTAGGGGGGACATGATCACCACATTCAAGATCCTCAAGGGAATCGACAGGGTTGATAAAGACAGGCTGTTTAACACAAGGGGCACACGCACTAGGGGACACAGGTGGAAACTGAGTGCCCAAATGAGCCACAGAGATATTAGAAAAAACTTTTTTAGTGTCAGATTGGTTGACAAATGGAATGCATTGGGAAGTGATGTGGTGGAGGCTGACTCCATACACAGTTTCAAGTGTAGATATGATAGAGCCCAATAGGCCCAGGAACCTGTACACCTGTTGATTGACAGTTGAGATGCGGGACCAAAGAGCCAGAGCTCAACGCACTCACGCACTCACGCACGCACCCACACACCCACCCACCCAAACCCACCCACCCACCCACCCACACACACACACACACACACACACACACACACACACACACACACACACACACACACACACACACACACACACACACACACACACAAGAGAAAGACCTGGGGGTTGATATCACGCCAGACCTGTCCCCTGAAGCTCATATCAAGAGCATAACAGCAGCAGCATATGCCAGGGTGGCTAACATAAGAACGGCCTTTAGAAACTTGTGTAAGGAATCTTTCAGAACATTATATACCACATATGTCAGACCAATCCTGGAGTATGCGGCACCAGCATGGAGTCCATATCTAGTCAAGCATAAGACTAAAATGGAAAAGGTTCAAAGGTTTGCCGCCAGACTAATACCCGAGCTGAGAGGTATGAGCTACGAGGAGAGACTACGGGAATTAAACCTTACTTCGTTGGAAGACAGAAGACTTAGGGGGGACATGATCACCACATTCAAGATCCTCAAGGGAATCGACAGGGTTGATAAAGACAGGCTGTTTAACACAAGGGGCACACGCACTAGGGGACACAGGTGGAAACTGAGTGCCCAAATGAGCCACAGAGATATTAGAAAAAACTTTTTTAGTGTCAGATTGGTTGACAAATGAAATGTATTGGGAAGTGATGTGGTGGAGGCTGACTCCATACACAGTTTCAAGTGTAGATATGATAGAGCCCAATAGGCCCAGGAACCTGTACACCTGTTGATTGACAGTTGAGATGCGGGACCAAAGAGCCAGAGCTCAACGCACTCACGCACTCACGCACGCACCCACACACCCACCCACCCACCCACCCACCCACCCACCCACACACACACACACACACACACACACACACACACACACACACACACACACACACACACACACACACACACACACACACACACACACACACACACACACACACACACACACACACACACACACACACAAAGAGAAAGACCTGGGGGTTGATATCACGCCAGACCTGTCCCCTGAAGCTCATATCAAGAGCATAACAGCAGCAGCATATGCCAGGGTGGCTAACATAAGAACGGCCTTTAGAAACTTGTGTAAGGAATCTTTCAGAACATTATATACCACATATGTCAGACCAATCCTGGAGTATGCGGCACCAGCATGGAGTCCATATCTAGTCAAGCATAAGACTAAAATGGAAAAGGTTCAAAGGTTTGCCACCAGACTAATACCCGAGCTGAGAGGTATGAGCTACGAGGAGAGACTACGGGAATTAAACCTTACTTCGTTGGAAGACAGAAGACTTAGGGGGGACATGATCACCACATTCAAGATCCTCAAGGGAATCGACAGGGTTGATAAAGACAGGCTGTTTAACACAAGGGGCACACGCACTAGGGGACACAGGTGGAAACTGAGTGCCCAAATGAGCCACAGAGATATTAGAAAAAACTTTTTTAGTGTCAGATTGGTTGACAAATGGAATGCATTGGGAAGTGATGTGGTGGAGGCTGACTCCATACACAGTTTCAAGTGTAGATATGATAGAGCCCAATAGGCCCAGGAACCTGAACACCTGTTGATTAACAGTTGAGATGCGGGACCAAAGAGCCAGAGCTCAACATACTCACGCACTCACGCACGCACCCACACACCCACCCACCCAAACCCAAACACACACACACACACACACACACACACACACACACACACACACACACACACACACACAAAGAGAAAGACCTGGGGGTTGATATCACGCCAGACCTGTCCCCTGAAGCTCATATCAAGAGCATAACAGCAGCAGCATATGCCAGGGTGGCTAACATAAGAACGGCCTTTAGAAACTTGTGTAAGGAATCTTTCAGAACATTATATACCACATATGTCAGACCAATCCTGGAGTATGCGGCACCAGCATGGAGTCCATATCTAGTCAAGCATAAGACTAAAATGGAAAAGGTTCAAAGGTTTGCCACCAGACTAATACCCGAGCTGAGAGGTATGAGCTACGAGGAGAGACTACGGGAATTAAACCTTACTTCGTTGGAAGACAGAAGACTTAGGGGGGACATGATCACCACATTCAAGATCCTCAAGGGAATCGACAGGGTTGATAAAGACAGGCTGTTTAACACAAGGGGCACACGCACTAGGGGACACAGGTGGAAACTGAGTGCCCAAATGAGCCACAGAGATATTAGAAAAAACTTTTTTAGTGTCAGATTGGTTGACAAATGGAATGCATTGGGAAGTGATGTGGTGGAGGCTGACTCCATACACAGTTTCAAGTGTAGATATGATAGAGCCCAATAGGCCCAGGAACCTGTACACCTGTTGATTGACAGTTGAGATGCGGGACCAAAGAGCCAGAGCTCAACGCACTCACGCACTCACGCACGCACCCACACACCCACCCACCCAAACCCACCCACCCACCCACCCACACACACACACACACACACACACACACACACACACACACACACACACACACACACACACACACACACACACACACACACACACACAAAGAGAAAGACCTGGGGGTTGATATCACGCCAGACCTGTCCCCTGAAGCTCATATCAAGAGCATAACAGCAGCAGCATATGCCAGGGTGGCTAACATAAGAACGGCCTTTAGAAACTTGTGTAAGGAATCTTTCAGAACATTATATACCACATATGTCAGACCAATCCTGGAGTATGCGGCACCAGCATGGAGTCCATATCTAGTCAAGCATAAGACTAAAATGGAAAAGGTTCAAAGGTTTGCCGCCAGACTAATACCCGAGCTGAGAGGTATGAGCTACGAGGAGAGACTACGGGAATTAAACCTTACTTCGTTGGAAGACAGAAGACTTAGGGGGGACATGATCACCACATTCAAGATCCTCAAGGGAATCGACAGGGTTGATAAAGACAGGCTGTTTAACACAAGGGGCACACGCACTAGGGGACACAGGTGGAAACTGAGTGCCCAAATGAGCCACAGAGATATTAGAAAAAACTTTTTTAGTGTCAGATTGGTTGACAAATGAAATGTATTGGGAAGTGATGTGGTGGAGGCTGACTCCATACACAGTTTCAAGTGTAGATATGATAGAGCCCAATAGGCCCAGGAACCTGTACACCTGTTGATTGACAGTTGAGATGCGGGACCAAAGAGCCAGAGCTCAACGCACTCACGCACTCACGCACGCACCCACACACCCACCCACCCACCCACCCACCCACCCACCCACACACACACACACACACACACACACACACACACACACACACACACACACACACACACACACACACACACACACACACACACACACACACACACACACACACACACACACAAAGAGAAAGACCTGGGGGTTGATATCACGCCAGACCTGTCCCCTGAAGCTCATATCAAGAGCATAACAGCAGCAGCATATGCCAGGGTGGCTAACATAAGAACGGCCTTTAGAAACTTGTGTAAGGAATCTTTCAGAACATTATATACCACATATGTCAGACCAATCCTGGAGTATGCGGCACCAGCATGGAGTCCATATCTAGTCAAGCATAAGACTAAAATGGAAAAGGTTCAAAGGTTTGCCACCAGACTAATACCCGAGCTGAGAGGTATGAGCTACGAGGAGAGACTACGGGAATTAAACCTTACTTCGTTGGAAGACAGAAGACTTAGGGGGGACATGATCACCACATTCAAGATCCTCAAGGGAATCGACAGGGTTGATAAAGACAGGCTGTTTAACACAAGGGGCACACGCACTAGGGGACACAGGTGGAAACTGAGTGCCCAAATGAGCCACAGAGATATTAGAAAAAACTTTTTTAGTGTCAGATTGGTTGACAAATGGAATGCATTGGGAAGTGATGTGGTGGAGGCTGACTCCATACACAGTTTCAAGTGCAGATATGATAGAGCCCAATAGGCCCAGGAACCTGAACACCTGTTGATTAACAGTTGAGATGCGGGACCAAAGAGCCAGAGCTCAACGCACTCACGCACTCACGCACTCACGCACGCACCCACACACCCACCCACCCAAACCCAAACACACACACACACACACACACACACACACACACACACACACACACACACACACACACACACACACAAAGAGAAAGACCTGGGGGTTGATATCACGCCAGACCTGTCCCCTGAAGCTCATATCAAGAGCATAACAGCAGCAGCATATGCCAGGGTGGCTAACATAAGAACGGCCTTTAGAAACTTGTGTAAGGAATCTTTCAGAACATTATATACCACATATGTCAGACCAATCCTGGAGTATGCGGCACCAGCATGGAGTCCATATCTAGTCAAGCATAAGACTAAAATGGAAAAGGTTCAAAGGTTTGCCACCAGACTAATACCCGAGCTGAGAGGTATGAGCTACGAGGAGAGACTACGGGAATTAAACCTTACTTCGTTGGAAGACAGAAGACTTAGGGGGGACATGATCACCACATTCAAGATCCTCAAGGGAATCGACAGGGTTGATAAAGACAGGCTGTTTAACACAAGGGGCACACGCACTAGGGGACACAGGTGGAAACTGAGTGCCCAAATGAGCCACAGAGATATTAGAAAAAACTTTTTTAGTGTCAGATTGGTTGACAAATGGAATGCATTGGGAAGTGATGTGGTGGAGGCTGACTCCATACACAGTTTCAAGTGTAGATATGATAGAGCCCAATAGGCCCAGGAACCTGTACACCTGTTGATTGACAGTTGAGATGCGGGACCAAAGAGCCAGAGCTCAACGCACTCACGCACTCACGCACGCACCCACACACCCACCCACCCAAACCCACCCACCCACCCACCCACACACACACACACACACACACACACACACACACACACACACACACACACACACACACACACACACACACACACACACACACACACACACACACACACACACACACACACACACACACAAAGAGAAAGACCTGGGGGTTGATATCACGCCAGACCTGTCCCCTGAAGCTCATATCAAGAGCATAACAGCAGCAGCATATGCCAGGGTGGCTAACATAAGAACGGCCTTTAGAAACTTGTGTAAGGAATCTTTCAGAACATTATATACCACATATGTCAGACCAATCCTGGAGTATGCGGCACCAGCATGGAGTCCATATCTAGTCAAGCATAAGACTAAAATGGAAAAGGTTCAAAGGTTTGCCACCAGACTAATACCCGAGCTGAGAGGTATGAGCTACGAGGAGAGACTACGGGAATTAAACCTTACTTCGTTGGAAGACAGAAGACTTAGGGGGGACATGATCACCACATTCAAGATCCTCAAGGGAATCGACAGGGTTGATAAAGACAGGCTGTTTAACACAAGGGGCACACGCACTAGGGGACACAGGTGGAAACTGAGTGCCCAAATGAGCCACAGAGATATTAGAAAAAACTTTTTAGTGTCAGATTGGTTGACAAATGGAATGCATTGGGAAGTGATGTGGTGGAGGCTGACTCCATACACAGTTTCAAGTGTAGATATGATAGAGCCCAATAGGCCCAGGAACCTGTACACCTGTTGATTGACAGTTGAGATGCGGGACCAAAGAGCCAGAGCTCAACGCACTCACGCACTCACGCACGCACCCACACACCCACCCACCCAGACACCCACCCACCCACCCACCCACCCACACACACACACACACACACACACACACACACACACACACACACACACACACACACACACACACACACACACACACACACACACACACACACACACACACACACACACGTGGCGGCAGAAGCAAGGAAGAGGCGCAGGGCGAGAGGGGAAGACCAGGAAGTCACAGCTCCCAACCCAACACCCCCAGAGGCGAGGGGGGAACCCACAACCAGCTACCCAGTAACGCCAGAAGGGAGGACAACCCCGCCTCCCTCCTTTGCATAGAAAACCCCCATACCCCAAACCCTCCCTGCCCCCACTCAAATGTTCAGCAAAATCTCCCTCCCCCCACACCCAATCCCCACCCTTCTACCCCTCCCCTCCTCCCGAGTCCTCCCTCCCCCCCTTTCCTTCCCGTCCTCCCTCCCCTTTCACCCCATACCCTCCCTGTCCCTCCCCCTTCACTGGATCCCCCGCACCTCATCCCAGTATCCTCTGAGACCCTGTTATCCACCTCACAGGTCCTCACACCCATGGAACAGCCTCCCCCACCAGCAAAACACTCACCAAGGAGGCGATTTGAGAAGGGACAGAAGAAAGTGAGCCTCAAAGCGTTGTACACAAACATAGATGGAATTACAAATAAAGCAAATGAGCTTGGAGAACTGGTACTAGAGGAAAACCCAGACATAATTGCCCTCACAGAAACAAAGATCACGAAAACGATAACAAATGCATTGTTCCCACAGGACTATTATGTTATGAGGAAAGAGAGGGAAGGAAGAGGTGGGGGTGGTGTAGCTCTGCTGGTAAGACAAGGCTGGGATTTTGAGGAGATGGATATTCAGGGCTGTGAAGGTTTCAGTGACTACATAGCAGGTACTGTAACAAATGGAGGGAAAAAAATTATAGTCGCAGTCATATATAATCCACCACCAAATGACAGAAGACCTAGACAGGAATATGATAGAAACAACATGGCCACCATTAACATAATAGAAAGAGCAGCTTCTGTTGCTAGCAGGAATGGATCTGGACTACTAATTATGGGAGACTTCAACCATGGGAAGATAGGTTGGAAGAACAGAGACCCGCATGGAGGACCAGAAACATGGAGAGCTAAGCTGCTGGACGTGGCAACAAGAAACTTTCTAAGCCAGCACACCAAAGAACCAACAAGAATGAGAGGAGAAGATGAACCAGCAATGCTTGATTTGATATTTACCCTAAATGAATGGGATATAAGGGAAGTTAAGATGGAAGCGCCCTTGGGAATGAGTGACCACAGTGTATTGAACTTTGAGTACCTGGTAGAGCTAGGACTTATCTCCCCCCAAAAAGAACTAGGAATCAAAAGGCTGGCATACCGAAAGGGGAATTATGAACAGATGAGAAGTTTCCTAAGTGAAATACCTTGGGACACAGACCTCAGAGACAAGTCTGTACAGGGTATGATGGACTATGTTACCCAAAAGTGTCAGGAGGCAGTAAACAGGTTCATCCCGGCCCAAAGGGAAAAATCCGAGAAGCAACAGAAGAATCCATGGTATAATAGGGCATGTATGGAAGCGAAGAAACTGAACAAAAAGGCGTGGAGGAACTTCCGGAATAACAGAACACCAGAAAGCAGAGAGAGATACCAGAGAACCAGGAATGAGTACGTCAGGGTGAGAAGAGAAGCAGAGAAAAATTTTGAAAATGATATAGCAAACAAAGCCAAGACCGAACCAAAGCTACTCCACAGTCACATCAGAAGGAAAACAACAGTGAAAGAACAGGTATTGAAACTTAGAACAGGCGAGGACAGGTATACAGAGAATGACAGAGAGGTGTGTGAGGAACTCAACAAGAGGTTCCAGGAGGTCTTCACAATAGAACAGGGTGAGGTCACTGTGCTAGGAGAAAGGGAGGTAAACCAGGCGGCCTTGGAGGAGTTCGAAATTACGAGAGAGGAGGTCAAGAGACACCTGCTGGATCTGGATGTTAGAAAGGCTGTTGGTCCAGATGGGATCTCACCATGGGTACTGAAAGAGTGTGCAGAGGCACTTTGCCTGCCACTCTCCATAGTGTATAGTAAGTCACTAGAGACGGGAGACCTACCAGAAATATGGAAGACGGCGAATGTGGTCCCAATATACAAAAAGGGCGACAGACAAGAGGCACTGAACTACAGGCCAGTGTCCTTGACTTGTATACCATGCAAGGTGATGGAGAAGATCGTGAGAAAAAACCTGGTAACACATCTGGAGAGAAGGGACTTCGTGACAAATCGCCAACATGGATTCAGGGAGGGTAAATCTTGCCTTACAGGCTTGATAGAATTCTACGATCAGGTGACACAGATTAAGCAAGAAAGAGAGGGCTGGGCGGACTGCATTTTCTTGGATTGTCGGAAAGCCTTTGACACAGTACCGCATAAGAGGCTGGTACATAAGCTGGAGAGACAGGCATGTGTAGCTGGTAAGGTGCTCCAGTGGATAAGGGAGTATCTAAGCAATAGGAAGCAGAGAGTTACGGTGAGGGGTGAGACCTCCGATTGGCGTGAAGTCACCAGTGGAGTCCCACACGGCTCTGTACTCGGTCCTATCTTGTTTCTGATATATGTAAATGATCTCCCGGAGGGTATCGATTCATTTCTCTCAATGTTTGCGGACGATGCTAAAATTATGAGAAGGATTAAAACAGAAGAGGACTGTTTGAGGCTTCAAGAAGACCTAGACAAGCTGAAGGAATGGTCGAACAAATGGTTGTTAGAGTTTAACCCAACCAAATGTAATGTAATGAAGATAGGTGTAGGGAGCAGGAGGCCAGATACAAGGTATCATCTGGGAGAGGAAATTCTTCAGGAGTCAGAGAAGGAAAAAGACTTGGGGGTTGATATCACGCCAGACCTGTCTCCTGCAGCACATATCAAGCGGATAACATCAGCGGCATATGCCAGGCTGGCCAACATACGAACGGCATTCAGAAACTTGTGTAAAGAATCATTCAGAACTTTGTATACCACATATGTCAGGCCAATCCTGGAGTATGCAGCCCCAGCATGGAGTCCATATCTAGTCAAGGATAAGACTAAACTGGAAAAGGTTCAAAGGTTTGCCACCAGACTAGTACCCGAGCTGAGAGGTATGAGCTACGAGGAGAGACTACGGGAATTAAACCTCACTTCGCTGGAAGACAGAAGAGTTAGGGGGGACATGATCACCACATTCAAGATTCTGAAGGGGATTGATTGGGTAGATAAAGACAGTCTATTTAACACAAGGGGCACACGTACTAGGGGACACAGGTGGAAACTGAGTGCCCAAATGAGCCACAGAGATATTAGAAAAAACTTTTTTAGTGTCAGGGTGGTTGACAAATGGAATGCATTGGGAAGTGATGTGGTGGAGGCTGACTCCATACACAGTTTCAAGTTCAGATATGATAGAGCCCAATAGGCCCAGGAACCTGTACACCTGTTGAATAACAGTTGAGATGCGGGACCAAAGAGCCAGAGCTCAACGCACTCACGCACTGACGCATGCACCCACCCACCCAAACCCAAACACACACACACACACACACACACACACACACACACACACACACACACACACACACACACACACACACACACACACACACACACACACACACACACACACACACACACACACACACACACACACACACACAAAGAGAAAGACCTGGGGGTTGATATCACGCCAGACCTGTCCCCTGAAGCTCATATCAAGAGCATAACAGCAGCAGCATATGCCAGGGTGGCTAACATAAGAACGGCCTTTAGAAACTTGTGTAAGGAATCTTTCAGAACATTATATACCACATATGTCAGACCAATCCTGGAGTATGCGGCACCAGCATGGAGTCCATATCTAGTCAAGCATAAGACTAAAATGGAAAAGGTTCAAAGGTTTGCCACCAGACTAATACCCGAGCTAAGAGGTATGAGCTACGAGGAGAGACTACGGGAATTAAACCTTACTTCGTTGGAAGACAGAAGACTTAGGGGGGACATGATCACCACATTCAAGATCCTCATGGGAATCGACAGGGTTGATAAAGACAGGCTGTTTAACACAAGGGGCACACGCACTAGGGGACACAGGTGGAAACTGAGTGCCCAAATGAGCCACAGAGATATTAGAAAATTTTTTTTTAGTGTCAGATTGGTTGACAAATGGAATGCATTGGGAAGTGATGTGGTGGAGGCTGACTCCATACACAGTTTCAAGTGTAGATATGATAGAGCCCAATAGGCCCAGGAACCTGTACACCTGTTGATTGACAGTTGAGATGCGGGACCAAAGAGCCAGAGCTCAACGCACTCACGCACTCACGCACGCACCCACACACCCACCCACCCAAACCCACCCACACACACACACACACACACACACACACACACACACACACACACACACACACACACACACACACACACACACACACACACACACACACACACACACAAAGAGAAAGACCTGGGGGTTGATATCACGCCAGACCTGTCCCCTGAAGCTCATATCAAGGGCATAACAGCAGCAGCATATGCCAGGGTGGCTAACATAAGAACGGCCTTTAGAAACTTGTGTAAGGAATCTTTCAGAACATTATATACCACATATGTCAGACCAATCCTGGAGTATGCGGCACCAGCATGGAGTCCATATCTAGTCAAGCATAAGACTAAAATGGAAAAGGTTCAAAGGTTTGCCACCAGACTAATACCCGAGCTGAGAGGTATGAGCTACGAGGAGAGACTACGGGAATTAAACCTTACTTCGTTGGAAGACAGAAGACTTAGGGGGGACATGATCACCACATTCAAGATCCTCAAGGGAATCGACAGGGTTGATAAAGACAGGCTGTTTAACACAAGGGGCACACGCACTAGGGGACACAGGTGGAAACTGAGTGCCCAAATGAGCCACAGAGATATTAGAAAAAACTTTTTAGTGTCAGATTGGTTGACAAATGGAATGCATTGGGAAGTGATGTGGTGGAGGCTGACTCCATACACAGTTTCAAGTGTAGATATGATAGAGCCCAATAGGCCCAGGAACCTGTACACCTGTTGATTGACAGTTGAGATGCGGGACCAAAGAGCCAGAGCTCAACGCACTCACGCACTCACGCACGCACCCACACACCCACCCACCCAGACACCCACCCACACACACACACACACACACACACACACACACACACACACACACACACACACACACACACACACACACACACACACACACACACACACACAAGATGTCGGTAAATGACCAAGTGACAAGACTGAGGAAAACAGAAGGGGCATATACAGAAAGCGACAAGGAAATCTGCGAGGTACTGAATGCAAAATTCCATGGAGTGTTCACTACCGAGCCTGAGCAGCTCCCAGTGTTAGAAGAGATTACCCAAGATGAAAGACTATCAGATATAGAGGTGACAGCAGAGGATGTAATGAAACAGTTGACAACACTGGATGCAAATAAAGCTGTTGGACCAGACAAAGTATCACCGTGGATACTTAAAGAGGCAGCACAGGCTCTCAGCGTGCCTCTGGCAATGATCTTCAATGAGTCACTTATGTCGGGAGAATTGCCCAGTTGCTGGAAGGAGGCAAATGTCGTACCGATTTTCAAAAAGGGGGATAGGGAGGAGGCACTTAACTACAGACCCGTATCACTGACAAGCATCCCCGGCAAAATACTTGAAAGAATAATTAGGCTAAGACTTGTTGAGCACCTGGAGAGCATTGGGTTTGTAAACAAGCACCAACATGGGTTCTGGACAGGGAAATCATGCCTAACAAACCTTTTAGAATTCTATGATAAAGTAACAAGGATAAGGCAGGACAGAGAAGGCTGGGCAGACTGCATATTTCTTGACTGCCAAAAGGCCTTTGATACGGTACCGCACATGAGACTGCTATACAAACTTGAGAGGCAGGCAGGAGTAAGCGGAAAGGCCCTAGTATGGGTGAAGAACTACCTAACAGGAAGGAGCCAGAGGGTAATGGTAAGGGGCGAAAAGTCGGACTGGCGAACAGTAACAAGTGGAGTACCTCAAGGATCGGTGCTGGGACCAATCCTCTTTCTAATTTACGTAAATGATATGTTTACAGGAGTGGAATCATACATGTCGATGTTTGCAGATGACGCAAAATTAATGAGAAGAGTTGTGACAGACGAGGATTGTAGGATCCTCCAAGAGGACTTAAACAGGCTGCAGAGATGGTCAGAGAAATGGCTACTGGAGTTTAACACCAGTAAATGTAAAGTTATGGAAATGGGATCAGGTGACAGGAGACCAAAGGGACAGTACACAATGAAGGGGAACAGCCTACCTGTAACGATTCGAGAAAGAGACCTGGGAGTGGATGTGACACCTAATCTAACTCCTGAGGCACATATAAATAGGATAACGACAGCAGCGTACTCTACACTGGCGAAAATTAGAACTTCATTCAGAAACCTAAATGAGGAAGCTTTTAGGGCGCTTTACACTGCCTACGTGAGACCCGTCTTAGAGTATGCCGCGCCATCATGGAGCCCCCACCTGAAGAAACACATAAAGAAACTGGAGAAGGTTCAGAGGTTTGCGACGAGGCTTGCCCCAGAGCTACGAGGGATGGGATATGAAGAGCGGCTGAAGGAACTGAACCTTACGACACTAGAGAAAAGAAGGGAGAGAGGAGATATGATAGGGACATATAAAATACTCAGGGGAATTGACAAAGTGGAAATAGATCAAATGTTCACACGTAATAATAACAGAACGAGGGGACATGGGTGGAAACTGGAAACTCAGATGAGTCACAGAGATGTTAGGAAGTTTTTTTTTAGCGTGAGAGTAGTAGAAAAATGGAATGCACTTGGGGAACAGGTTGTGGAAGCAAATACTATTCATACTTTTAAAACTAGGTATGATAGGGAAATGGGACAGGAGTCATTGCTGTAAACAACCGATAGCTAGAAAGGCGGGATCCAAGAGTCAATGCTCGATCCTGCAAGCACATATAGGTGAGTACATATAGGTGAGTACACACACACACGTGGCGGCAGAAGCAAGGAAGAGGCGCAGGGCGAGAGGGGAAGACCAGGAAGTCACAGCTCCCAACCCAACACCCCCAGAGGCGAGGGGGGAACCCACAACCAGCTACCCAGTAACGCCAGAAGGGAGGACAACCCCGCCTCCCTCCTCTGCATAGAAAACCCCTATACCCCAAACCCTCCCTGCCCCCACTCAAATGTTCAGCAAAATCTCCCTCCCCCCACACCCAATCCCCACCCTTCTACCCCTCCCCTCCTCCCGAGTCCTCCCTCCCCCCCTTTCCTTCCCGTCCTCCCTCCCCTTTCACCCCATACCCTCCCTGTCCCTCCCCCTTCACTGGATCCCCCGCACCTCATCCCAGTATCCTCTGAGACCCTGTTATCCACCTCACAGGTCCTCACACCCATGGAACAGCCTCCCCCACCAGCAAAACACTCACCAAGGAGGCAATTTGAGAAGGGACAGAAGAAAGTGAGCCTCAAAGCGTTGTACACAAACATAGATGGAATTACAAATAAAGCAAATGAGCTTGGAGAACTGGTACTAGAGGAAAACCCAGACATAATTGCCCTCACAGAAACAAAGATCACGAAAACGATAACAAACGCATTGTTCCCACAGGACTATTATGTTATGAGGAAAGAGAGGGAAGGAAGAGGTGGGGGTGGTGTAGCTCTGCTGGTAAGACAAGGCTGGGATTTTGAGGAGATGGATATTCAGGGCTGTGAAGGTTTCAGTGACTACATAGCAGGTACTGTAACAAATGGAGGGAAAAAAATTATAGTCGCAGTCATATATAATCCACCACCAAATGACAGAAGACCTAGACAGGAATATGATAGAAACAACATGGCCACCATTAACATAATAGAAAGAGCAGCTTCTGTTGCTAGCAGGAATGGATCTGGACTACTAATTATGGGAGACTTCAACCATGGAAAGATAGGTTGGAAGAACAGAGACCCGCATGGAGGACCAGAAACATGGAGAGCTAAGCTGCTGGACGTGGCAACAAGAAACTTTCTAAGCCAGCACACCAAAGAACCAACAAGAATGAGAGGAGAAGATGAACCAGCAATGCTTGATTTGATATTTACCCTAAATGAATGGGATATAAGGGAAGTTAAGATGGAAGCGCCCTTGGGAATGAGTGACCACAGTGTATTGAACTTTGAGTACCTGGTAGAGCTAGGACTTATCTCCCCCCAAAAAGAACTAGGAATCAAAAGGCTGGCATACCGAAAGGGGAATTATGAACAGATGAGAAGTTTCCTAAGTGAAATACCTTGGGACACAGACCTCAGAGACAAGTCTGTACAGGGTATGATGGACTATGTTACCCAAAAGTGTCAGGAGGCAGTAAACAGGTTCATCCCGGCCCAAAGGGAAAAATCCGAGAAGCAACAGAAGAATCCATGGTATAATAGGGCATGTATGGAAGCGAAGAAACTGAACAAAAAGGCGTGGAGGAACTTCCGGAATAACAGAACACCAGAAAGCAGAGAGAGATACCAGAGAACCAGGAATGAGTACGTCAGGGTGAGAAGAGAAGCAGAGAAAAATTTTGAAAATGATATAGCAAACAAAGCCAAGACCGAACCAAAGCTACTCCACAGTCACATCAGAAGGAAAACAACAGTGAAAGAACAGGTATTGAAACTTAGAACAGGCGAGGACAGGTATACAGAGAATGACAGAGAGGTGTGTGAGGAACTCAACAAGAGGTTCCAGGAGGTCTTCACAATAGAACAGGGTGAGGTCACTGTGCTAGGAGAAAGGGAGGTAAACCAGGCGGCCTTGGAGGAGTTCGAAATTACGAGAGAGGAGGTCAAGAGACACCTGCTGGATCTGGATGTTAGAAAGGCTGTTGGTCCAGATGGGATCTCACCATGGGTACTGAAAGAGTGTGCAGAGGCACTTTGCCTGCCACTCTCCATAGTGTATAGTAAGTCACTAGAGACGGGAGACCTACCAGAAATATGGAAGACGGCGAATGTGGTCCCAATATACAAAAAGGGCGACAGACAAGAGGCACTGAACTACAGGCCAGTGTCCTTGACTTGTATACCATGCAAGGTGATGGAGAAGATCGTGAGAAAAAACCTGGTAACACATCTGGAGAGAAGGGACTTCGTGACAAATCGCCAACATGGATTCAGGGAGGGTAAATCTTGCCTTACAGGCTTGATAGAATTCTACGATCAGGTGACACAGATTAAGCAAGAAAGAGAGGGCTGGGCGGACTGCATTTTCTTGGATTGTCGGAAAGCCTTTGACACAGTACCGCATAAGAGGCTGGTACATAAGCTGGAGAGACAGGCATGTGTAGCTGGTAAGGTGCTCCAGTGGATAAGGGAGTATCTAAGCAATAGGAAGCAGAGAGTTACGGTGAGGGGTGAGACCTCCGATTGGCGTGAAGTCACCAGTGGAGTCCCACAGGGCTCTGTACTCGGTCCTATCTTGTTTCTGATATATGTAAATGATCTCCCGGAGGGTATCGATTCATTTCTCTCAATGTTTGCGGACGATGCTAAAATTATGAGAAGGATTAAAACAGAAGAGGACTGTTTGAGGCTTCAAGAAGA
>NC_091168.1:42986766-42989266 GCF_040958095.1 Procambarus clarkii | reverse complement strand
GGGCATGGAGAAACTATAGGAATAACAGGACACTGGAGAGCAGAGAAAGATACCAGAATGCCAGGAATGAATATGTCAGGATGAGAAGAGAGGCAGAAAGACAATACGAAAATGACATCGCAAGCAAGGCAAAGACTCAGCCTAAATTGTTGCATAGCCACATTAGGAGAAAAACAACAGTAAAGGAACAGGTTATGAGATTAAGGATAGGGGCGGAAGGATTCACTACAAATGACAAGGAAGTGTGTGAGGAATTGAATAAGAAATTCCAGGAGGTCTTCACCTTAGAACAAGGAGAAATTCCAGAGGTAAGTGAGGGAATAGCTAACCAGGAACCACTGGAAGAGTTTGAGATTACCAGTGGGGAAGTAAGGAAGTGTTTACTAGAGTTGGACGTGACGAAGGCTATAGGCCCAGATGGAATCTCCCCTTGGGTTCTAAAGGAAGGAGCAAGAGAACTGAGCCTACCACTCTCCATAGTGTATAACAAATCACTGGCAACAGGGGAACTGCCAGATATTTGGAAAGCAGCTAACGTAGTCCCGATATACAAGAAAGGGGATAGACAGGAGGCACTGAACTACAGGCCAGTGTCCCTAACCTGCATACCATGCAAGCTGATGGAGAAGATTGTGCGAAAAAAACTAGTGGAGCATCTGGAGCGAAGGAACTTTGTAACACAGCATCAACATGGGTTCAGGGATGGCAGGTCCTGCCTCACAGGGTTACTTGAATTCTACGACCAGGCAACAAAAATAAGGCAAGAAAGAGAAGGGTGGGCAGACTGCATATTTTTGGATTGTCAGAAAGCCTTTGATACAGTGCCACACAAGAGGCTAGTGCGAAAGTTGGAGATGCAGGCTGGAGTGAGAGGGAAGGTACTCCGGTGGATAGAGGAATACCTAAGCAACAGGAGACAACGAGTCTGTGTGAGGGGTGAAGTCTCAGATTGGCGAGACGTCACAAGTGGAGTCCCGCAGGGGTCAGTCCTCGGACCTATACTGTTTCTGGTATATGTAAATGATCTCCCAGAGGGTATAGATTCGTTCCTCTCAATGTTTGCCGACGATGCAAAAATTATGAGGAGGATTGAAACAGAGGATGATAGTAGGAGGCTACAAGATGACCTGGATAGACTGAGTGAATGGTCCAACAAATGGCTGTTGAAGTTCAACCCGAGTAAATGCAAAGTAATGAAACTAGGCAGTGGAAACAGGAGGCCAGGCACAGGATACAGAATAGGAGATGAAGTACTTAATGAAACAGACAGAGAGAAAGATCTAGGAGTTGATATCACACCAAACCTGTCTCCTGAAGCCCACATAAAGAGAATAACGTCTGCGGCATATGCGAGGCTGGCTAACATCAGAACGGCGTTCAGGAACCTGTGTAAGGAATCATTCAGAATCTTGTACACCACATATGTAAGACCAATCCTGGAGTATGCGGCCCCAGCATGGAGCCCGTACCTTGTCAAGCACAAGACGAAGCTGGAAAAAGTCCAAAGGTATGCTACTAGACTAGTCCCAGAACTAAGAGGCATGAGTTATGAGGAAAGGCTGCGGGAAATGCACCTCACGACACTGGAAGACAGAAGAATAAGGGGAGACATGATCACAACCTACAAAATCCTCAGGGGAATCGACCGGGTAAACAAGGACGAACTTTTCAACACTGGTGGGACGCGAACAAGGGGACACAGGTGGAAGCTGAGTACCCAAATGAGCCACAGAGACGTTAGAAAGAACTTTTTCAGTGTCAGAGTAGTTAGCAAATGGAATGCATTAGGAAGTGATGTGGTGGAGGCTGACTCCATTCACAGTTTCAAATGTAGATATGATAGAGCCCAATAGGCTCAGGAATCTGTACACCAGTTGATTGACGGTTGAGAGGCGGGACCAAAGAGCCAGAGCTCAACCCCCGCAAGCACAATTAGGTGAGTACACACACACACACACACACACACACACACACACACACACACACACACACACACACACACACACACACACAAACAAACAAAGAGAAAGACCTGGGGGTTGATATCACGCCAGACCTGTCCCCTGAAGCTCATATCAAGAGCATAACAGCAGAAGCATATGCCAGGGTGGCTAACATAAGAACGGCCTTTAGAAACTTGTGTAAGGAATCTTTCAGAACATTATATACCACATATGTCAGACCAATCCTGGAGTATGCGGCACCAGCATGGAGTCCATATCTAGTCAAGCATAAGACTAAAATGGAAAAGGTTCAAAGGTTTGCCACCAGACTAATACCCGAGCTGAGAGGTATGAGCTACGAGGAGAGACTTCGGGAATTAAACCTTACTTCGTTGGAAGACAGAAGACTTAGGGGGGACATGATCACCACATTCAAGATCCTCAAGGGAATCGACAGGGTTGATAAAGACAGGCTGTTTAACACAAGGGGCACACGCACTAGGGGACACAGGTGGAAACTGAGTGCCCAAATGAGCCACAGAGATATTAGAAAAAAC
>NC_091168.1:42971766-42979266 GCF_040958095.1 Procambarus clarkii | reverse complement strand
TTGACTTCAATTCCATCTACTCCATCCCAGCTTCCACTGCACCCCTCTTCCACTCACCCCCAAACCCCACCCAACCCTCACCCCTCCTATGCACCTCCAGCCCACATTTAACCCCCTCACCTTGTGACCCCCTAACACCTTCCCCCATCTCCCTCTTCCCCTCTTCTACCCCAAAACCCCCACCTACCCCCGAGTCCCCCCTAACTAATATACCCTCTCTTCCACTCCCAGCACCCATGCTCCATTCTCATCTCAACTCTCCACCCTCAGTAGCCCTCTTCCCCCCAACCTCTCAACCTCTATCTGACTCTCAGTCTCACTCTATTTCTCAACCCCCCTATGCTATTCAGACCCCTAACTTTCAGACCCATTATGCCCTTCCTACCCCCCTAGATGCCCAGACCCCATTCGCCTACCAGGCACTCCCAGGCACCCCCCTAGCACCCCCCCACTCACCCCCACAACCCCCACTTGCCCCCCAGACACCCCCCAGTTCCCCCCAGACCCCTGGTGAAAGGGGGAACTCTGACACCCGAGTTTCCAAGAAGAGTCTCAAGGTTTGGTACACCAATGCTGATGGGGTAGCCAATAAAGCAGAAGAGATAAAAGAAAGAGTTAGTGAGGCAGACCCAGACATAGTGGCAATAGTGGAAACTAAAATAAATGGCATGATCTCGGATGCAATCTTTCCAGAGGGGTACCAGGTGATAAGAAAAGAAAGGACACAGAGACAGGGAGGAGGAGTGGCACTACTAATAAAGCGGAAATGGAAGTTTGATGAGCTGGAAAATCCGGGTACCAATGAAAGCACAAGCTTCATACATGGAACTCTGACAGTGGATGGGAAGAAGATTGTAATCTTGATACTCTACAATCCCCCACCAAACAGTAGAAGGCCCAGGCAGGAGTACGAGGACAGCAACAAGACATGTATGGATGAACTGCAGAGGGCAGCAACTTTAGCGCATAGAATGAGAGCGAAGCTGCTGGTCATGGGGGACCTAAATCACGGAGAGATAGATTGGGAAACGAGGAATCCCCATGGCGGGGAGGAGACCTGGGGAGCGAAGCTGGTAGACGTTATTGACAGGAATTTCCTAACACAGCATGTGAAAGAAGATACTAGGGAAAGAGGAGGGGATACGCCCAGCCTATTAGATCTCATTATCACTCAGAATGTAGAAGACATCGAGCAGTTGGAACATGAAATACCACTAGGAGCTAGTGACCATTGTGTCCTAGCCTTTGACTACATGATGGAGCTTAAAATTGTGACCAAAGGACAAGAGGTCCGGGAAAGGAGACTTGATTACAGAAAAGGGGACTACAGAAGGATAAGGGACTACCTGGGAGAAGTGCAGTGGGAGGAAGAACTTAGAGGAAAAACAGTGCAAGGTATGATGAACCAAGTCATATTGAAATGCAAGGAGGCTGAAGATAGATTTATTCCAACAATAAAGGAAAAAAGCAGGAGGGAATATAATAACCCATGGTTTAATAGACAGTGTCAGGAAGCAAACGTGAGAAGCAGGAGGGAGTGGAGGAAGTACAGAAGGCAAAGGACAGAGGACAACAGGATTAGATGTAATAGAGCTAGGAATGATTACATTAACATAAGACGAGTGTCGGAAAGAAATTATGAGAACGATATTGCAGTCAAAGCGAAAAAGCAACCAAAATTACTACATAGCCATATAAGAAGGAAGATGTCGGTAAATGACCAAGTGACAAGACTGAGGAAAACAGAAGGGGCATATACAGAAAGCGACAAGGAAATCTGCGAGGTACTGAATGCAAAATTCCATGGAGTGTTCACAACCGAGCCTGAGCAGCTCCCATTGTTAGAAGAGATTACCCAAGATGAAAGACTATCAGATATAGAGGTGACAGCAGAGGATGTAATGAAACAGTTGACAACACTGGATGCAAATAAAGCTGTTGGACCAGACAAAGTATCACCGTGGATACTTAAAGAGGCAGCGCAGGCTCTCAGCGTGCCTCTGGCAATGATCTTCAATGAGTCACTTATGTCGGGAGAATTGCCCAGTTGCTGGAAGGAGGCAAATGTCGTACCGATTTTCAAAAAGGGGGATAGGGAGGAGGCACTTAACTACAGACCCGTATCACTGACAAGCATCCCCTGCAAAATACTTGAAAGAATAATTAGGCTAAGACTTGTTGAGCACCTGGAGAGCATTGGGTTTGTAAACAAGCACCAACATGGGTTCTGGACAGGGAAATCATGCCTAACAAACCTTTTAGAATTCTATGATAAAGTAACAAGGATAAGGCAGGACAGAGATGGCTGGGCAGACTGCATATTTCTTGACTGCCAAAAGGCCTTTGATACGGTACCGCACATGAGACTGCTATACAAACTTGAGAGGCTGGCAGGAGTAAGCGGAAAGGCCCTAGTATGGGTGAAGAACTACCTAACAGGAAGGAGCCAGAGGGTAATGGTAAGGGGCGAAAAGTCGGACTGGCGAACAGTAACAAGTGGAGTACCTCAAGGATCGGTGCTGGGACCAATCCTCTTTCTAATTTACGTAAATGATATGTTTACAGGAGTGGAATCATACATGTCGATGTTTGCAGATGACGCAAAATTAATGAGAAGAGTTGTGACAGACGAGGATTGTAGGATCCTCCAAGAGGACTTAAACAGGCTGCAGAGATGGTCAGAGAAATGGCTACTGGAGTTTAACACCAGTAAATGTAAAGTTATGGAAATGGGATCAGGTGACAGGAGACCAAAGGGACAGTACACAATGAAGGGGAACAGCCTACCTGTAACGATTCGAGAAAGAGACCTGGGAGTGGATGTGACACCTAATCTAACTCCTGAGGCACATATAAATAGGATAACGACAGTAGCGTACTCTACACTGGCGAAAATTAGAACTTCATTCAGAAACCTAAATGAGGAAGCTTTTAGGGCGCTTTACACTGCCTACGTGAGACCCGTCTTAGAGTATGCCGCGCCATCATGGAGCCCCCACCTGAAGAAACACATAAAGAAACTGGAGAAGGTTCAGAGGTTTGCGACGAGGCTTGTCCCAGAGCTACGAGGGATGGGATATGAAGAGCGGCTGAAGGAACTGAACCTTACGACACTAGAGAAAAGAAGGGAGAGAGGAGATATGATAGGGACATATAAAATACTCAGGGGAATTGACAAAGTGGAAATAGATCAAATGTTCACACGTAATAATAACAGAACGAGGGGACATGGGTGGAAACTGGAAACTCAGATGAGTCACAGAGATGTTAGGAAGTTTTCTTTTAGCGTGAGAGTAGTAGAAAAATGGAATGCACTTGGGGAACAGGTTGTGGAAGCAAATACTGTTCATACTTTTAAAACTAGGTATGATAGGGAAATGGGACAGGAGTCATTGCTGTAAACAACCGATAGCTAGAAAGGCGGGATCCAAGAGTCAATGCTCGATCCTGCAAGCACATATAGGTGAGTACATATAGGTGAGTACATATAGGTGAGTACACACAAACAAAGAGAAAGACCTGGGGGTTGATATCACGCCAGACCTGTCCCCTGAAGCTCATATCAAGAGCATAACAGCAGCAGCATATGCCAGGGTGGCTAACATAAGAACGGCCTTTAGAAACTTGCGTAAGGAATCTTTCACAACATTATATACCACATATGTCAGACCAATCCTGGAGTATGCGGCACCAGCATGGAGTCCATATCTAGTCAAGCATAAGACTAAAATGGAAAAGGTTCAAAGGTTTGCCACCAGACTAATACCCGAGCTGAGAGGTATGAGCTACGAGGAGAGACTACGGGAATTAAACCTTACTTCGTTGGAAGACAGAAGACTTAGGGGGGACATGATCACCACATTCAAGATCCTCAAGGGAATCGACAGGGTTGATAAAGACAAGCTGTTTAACACAAGGGGCACACGCACTAGGGGACACAGGTGGAAACTGAGTGCCCAAATGAGCCACAGAGATATTAGAAAAAACTTTTTTAGTGTCAGATTGGTTGACAAATGGAATGCATTGGGAAGTGATGTGGTGGAGGCTGACTCCATACACAGTTTCAAGTGTAGATATGATAGAGCCCAATAGGCCCAGGAACCTGTACACCTGTTGATTGACAGTTGAGATGCGGGACCAAAGAGCCAGAGCTCAACGCACTCACGCACTCACGCACGCACCCACACACCCACCCACCCACCCACCCACGCACCCACACACACACACACACACACACACACACACACACACACACACACACACACACACAACACACACACACACACACACACACACACACACACACACACACACACACACACACACACAAACAAAGAGAAAGACCTGGGGGTTGATATCACGCCAGACCTGTCCCCTGAAGCTCATATCAAGAGCATAACAGCAGAAGCATATGCCAGGGTGGCTAACATAAGAACGGCCTTTAGAAACTTGTGTAAGGAATCTTTCAGAACATTATATACCACATATGTCAGACCAATCCTGGAGTATGCGGCACCAGCATGGAGTCCATATCTAGTCAAGCATAAGACTAAAATGGAAAAGGTTCAAAGGTTTGCCACCAGACTAATACCCGAGCTGAGAGGTATGAGCTACGAGGAGAGACTACGGGAATTAAACCTTACTTCGTTGGAAGACAGAAGACTTAGGGGGGACATGATCACCACATTCAAGATCCTCAAGGGAATCGACAGGGTTGATAAAGACAGGCTGTTTAACACAAGGGGCACACGCACTAGAGGACACAGGTGGAAACTGAGTGCCCAAATGAGCCACAGAGATATTAGAAAAAACTTTTTTAGTGTCAGATTGGTTGACAAATGGAATGCATTGGGAAGTGATGTGGTGGAGGCTGACTCCATACACAGTTCCAAGTGTAGATATGATAGAGCCCAATAGGCCCAGGAACCTGTACACCTGTTGATTGGCAGTTGAGATGCGGGACCAAAGAGCCAGAGCTCAACGCACTCACGCACTCACGCACGCACCCACACACCCACCCACCCACCCAGCCACCCACCCACCCACCCACCCACCCACCCACACACACACACACACACACACACACACACACACACACACACACACACACACACACACACACACACACACACACACACACACACACACACACACACACACACACACAAAGAGAAAGACCTGGGGGTTGATATCACGCCAGACCTGTCCCCTGAAGCTCATATCAAGAGCATAACAGCAGCAGCATATGCCAGGGTGGCTAACATAAGAACGGCCTTTAGAAACTTGTGTAAGGAATCTTTCAGAACATTATATACCACATATGTCAGACCAATCCTGGGGTATGCGGCACCAGCATGGAGTCCATATCTAGTCAAGCATAAGACTAAAATGGAAAAGGTTCAAAGGTTTGCCACCAGACTAATACCCGAGCTGAGAGGTATGAGCTACGAGGAGAGACTACGGGAATTAAAACTTACTTCGTTGGAAGACAGAAGACTTAAGGGGGACATGATCACCACATTCAAGATCCTCAAGGGAATCGACAGGGTTGATAAAGACAGGCTGTTTAACACAAGGGGCACACGCACTAGGGGACACAGGTGGAAACTGAGTGCCCAAATGAGCCACAGAGATATTAGAAAAAGCTTTTTTAGTGTCAGATTGGTTGACAAATGGAATGCATTGGGAAGTGATGTGGTGGAGGCTGACTCCATACACAGTTTCAAGTGTAGATATGATAGAGCCCAATAGGCCCAGGAACCTGTACACCTGTTGATTGACAGATGAGATGCGGGACCAAAGAGCCAGAGCTCAACGCACTCACGCACTCACGCACGCACCCACACACCCACCCACCCACCCACCCACCCACCCACACACACACACACACACACACACACACAAAGAGAAAGACCTGGGGGTTGATATCACGCCAGACCTGTCCCCTGAAGCTCATATCAAGAGCATAACAGCAGCAGCATATGCCAGGGTGGCTAACATAAGAACGGCCTTTAGAAACTTGTGTAAGGAATCTTTCAGAACATTATATACCACATATGTCAGACCAATCCTGGAGTATGCGGCACCAGCATGGAGTCCATATCTAGTCAAGCATAAGACTAAAATGGAAAAGGTTCAAAGGTTTGCCACCAGACTAATACCCGAGCTGAGAGGTATGAGCTACGAGGAGAGACTACGGGAATTAAACCTTACTTCGTTGGAAGACAGAAGACTTAGGGGGGACATGATCACCACATTCAAGATCCTCAAGGGAATCGACAGGGTTGATAAAGACAGGCTGTTTAACACAAGGGGCACACGCACTAGGGGACACAGGTGGAAACTGAGTGCCCAAATGAGCCACAGAGATATTAGAAAAAACTTTTTTAGTGTCAGATTGGTTGACAAATGGAATGCATTGGGAAGTGACGTGGTGGAGGCTGACTCCATACACAGTTTCAAGTGTAGATATGATAGAGCCCAATAGGCCCAGGAACCTGTACACCTGTTGATTGACAGTTGAGATGCGGGACCAAAGAGCCAGAGCTCAACGCACTCACGCACTCACGCACGCACCCACACACCCACCCACCCACCCAGCCACCCACCCACCCACCCACAAACCCACCCACACACACACACACACACACACACACACACACACACACACACACACACACACACACACACACACACACACACACACACACACACACACACACACACAAAGAGAAAGACCTGGGGGTTGATATCACGCCAGACCTGTCCCCTGAAGCTCATATCAAGAGCATAACAGCAGCAGCATATGCCAGGGTGGCTAACATAAGAACGGCCTTTAGAAACTTGTGTAAGGAATCTTTCAGAACATTATATACCACATATGTCAGACCAATCCTGGAGTATGCGGCACCAGCATGGAGTCCATATCTAGTCAAGCATAAGACTAAAATGGAAAAGGTTCAAAGGTTTGCCACCAGACTAATACCCGAGCTGAGAGGTATGAGCTACGAGGAGAGACTACGGGAATTAAACCTTACTTCGTTGGAAGACAAAAGACTTAGGGGGGACATGATCACCACATTCAAGATCCTCAAGGGAATCGACAGGGTTGATAAAGACAGGCTGTTTAACACAAGGGGCACACGCACTAGGGGACACAGGTGGAAACTGAGTGCCCAAATGAGCCACAGAGATATTAGAAAAAACTTTTTTAGTGTCAGATTTGTTGACAAATGGAATGCATTGGGAAGTGATGTGGTGGAGGCTGACTCCATACACAGTTTCAAGTGTAGATATGATAGAGCCCAATAGGCCCAGGAACCTGTACACCTGTTGATTGACAGTTGAGATGCGGGACCAAAGAGCCAGAGCTCAACGCACTCACGCACTCACGCACGCACCCACACACCCACCCACCCACCCACCCACGCACCCACCTACCCACGCACCCACACACACACACACACACACACACACACACACACACACACACACACACAC
>NC_091168.1:42964266-42966766 GCF_040958095.1 Procambarus clarkii | reverse complement strand
ACACACACACACACACACACACACACACACACGCACACACACACACACACACACACACACACACACACACACACACACACACACACACACACACACACACACACACACACACACACACTGCTGATCATGGGGGACCTAAATCATGGAGAGATAAATTGGGAATCAAGGAATTCCCATGGAGGGGACGAAACGTGGGGAGCAAAATTAGTAGATGTTATAGACAGGAATTTCCTGACACAACATGTGAAGGAAGACACAAGGGAAAGAGGAGGAGATGCACCGAGCCTATTAGACCTGATTTTCACCCAGAACGTAGAAGATATCGAGAATTTAGAGCATGAAATACCTCTAGGGGCCAGTGACCATTGTGTCCTAGTCTTTGACTACATGATGGAATTCAAACTTATGACCATGGGACAAGAGATCTGGGAAAGGAGAGCTGACTACAGGAAAGGGGACTATATGAGGATGAGGGACTATCTGGGTGAAGTGCAGTGGGAGGAAGAAATTAGAGGAAAAACAGTCCAAGATATGATGGACCTAGTCATTCAGAAATGCCAGGAGGCCGAAGAGAGATTTATACCAACGGTAAAGGGAAAAAATAAGAGGGAATATAATAACCCATGGTTTAATAGACAGTGTCAGGAAGCAAAAATGGCCAGCAGGCGGGAGTGGAGGAAGTACAGAAGACAAAGAACAGAGGACAACAGAAGCAGATACAACAGAGCTAGGAACGATTACATTAACATAAGACGAACATCGGAAAGGGACTATGAGAACGATATTGCAATCAAAGCGAAAAAACAACCTAAGTTACTACACAGTCATATAAGAAGAAAAATGTCGGTGAACGACCAAGTGACAAGACTAAGGAAGACAGAGGGGGCATATACTGAAAGTGACAAGGAAATCTGCGAGGCACTGAATGCCAGTTTCCATGGAGTGTTCACTACCGAGCCTGAGCAGCTCCCATTGTTGGAAGGGGTTACCCTAGATGAAAGACTATCAGATATAGAGGTGAGAGCAGAGGAGGTAATGAAACAGTTGACAACTCTAGATGCAACTAAAGCAGTTGGACCAGACAAAGTATCACCGTGGATACTAAAAGAAGCAGCACAGGCCCTCAGCGTGCCTCTGGCAATGATCTTTAATGAGTCACTTATGTCAGGAGAATTGCCCAGTTGCTGGAAGAAGGCAAATGTCGTGCCGATCTTCAAGAAAGGAGATAGGGAGGAGGCACTTAACTACAGACCTGTATCACTGACAAGCATCCCCTGTAAAATACTGGAAAGAATAATTAGGCTACGACTGGTTGCACACCTGGAGAACATTAGGTTTGTGAACAAACATCAACATGGGTTCTGGACAGGGAAATCGTGCCTAACAAACCTTCTGGAATTCTATGATAAAATAACGAGGATAAGACAGGACAGAGATGGTTGGGCAGACTGCATATTTCTGGACTGCCAAAAAGCCTTTGATACAGTACCGCACATGAGACTGCTGTTCAAGCTCGAGAGGCAGGCGGGGGTGGGGGGAAAGGTCCTAGAATGGATAAGGAACTACCTAACAGGAAGGAGCCAAAGAGTTACGGTAAGGGGCGAGAAGTCGGACTGGCGAACAGTAACAAGTGGAGTACCACAAGGATCGGTGCTGGGACCAATTCTATTTCTTGTATATGTTAACGACATGTTTACAGGCGTAGAGTCCTACATGTCGATGTTTGCGGATGATGCAAAGTTGATGAGAAGAGTTGTGACAGATGAGGATTGCAGGATCCTCCAAGAGGACCTGAACAGATTGCAGAGATGGTCAGAGAAATGGCTACTAGAATTCAACACGAGCAAATGTAAAGTTATGGAAATGGGACTAGGAGATAGGAGACCAAAGGGACAGTACACAATGAAGGGGAACAGCCTACCTGTAACGACGCGTGAAAGAGACCTGGGGGTGGACGTAACACCTAATCTATCTCCTGAGGCACATATTAATAGGATAACGACAGCAGCGTACTCTACACTGGCAAAAGTTAGAACATCATTCAGAAACCTAAGTAAGGAGGCATTTAGGGCGCTTTACACTGCCTACGTAAGGCCAGTCTTAGAGTATGCCGCCTCATCATAGAGTCCCCATCTGAAGAAGCATATAATGAAACTGGAAAAGGTTCAGAGGTTTGCAACGAGACTCGTCCCAGAGCTACGAGGGATGGGGTATGAAGAGCGCCTGAGGGAACTGTGCCTTACGACACTAGAAAGAAGAAGGGAGAGGGGGGACATGATAGGAACGTATAAGATACTCAGAGGAATTGACAGAGTGGACATAGACGAAATGTTCACACGGAATAGTAACAGAACGAGAGGACATGGATGGAAGCTTGAAACTCAGATGAGTCACAGAGATGTTAGGAAGTTTTCTTTTAGCGTGAGAGTAGTGGGAAAATGGAATGCACTTCAGGAACAGGTTGTGGAAGCAAATACTATTCATAATTTTAAAACCAGGT
>NC_091168.1:42949266-42951766 GCF_040958095.1 Procambarus clarkii | reverse complement strand
GACATGATCACCACATTCAAGAACCTCAAGGGAATCGACAGGGTTGATAAAGACAGGCTGTTTAACACAAGGGGCACACGCACTAGGGGACACAGGTGGAAACTGAGTGCCCAAATGAGCCACAGAGATATTAGAAAAAACTTTTTTAGTGTCAGTTTGGTTGACAAATGGAATGCATTGGGAAGTGATGTGGTGGAGGCTGACTCCATACACAGTTTCAAGTGTAGATATGATAGAACCCAATAGGCCCAGGAACCTGTACACCTGTTGATTGACAGTTGAGATGCGGGACCAAAGAGCCAGAGCTCAACGCACTCACGCACTCACGCACGCACCCACACACCCACCCACCCACCCAGCCACCCACCCACCCACCCACTAACCCACCCACACACACACACACACACACACACACACACACACACACACACACACACACACACACACACACACACACACACACACACACACACACACAAAGAGAAAGACCTGGGGGTTGATATCACGCCAGACCTGTCCCCTGAAGCTCATATCAAGAGCATAACAGCAGCAGCATATGCCAGGGTGGCTAACATAAGAACGGCCTTTAGAAACTTGTGTAAGGAATCTTTCAGAACATTATATACCACATATGTCAGACCAATCCTGGAGTATGCGGCACCAGCATGGAGTCCATATCTAGTCAAGCATAAGACTAAAATGGAAAAGGTTCAAAGGTTTGCCACCAGACTAATACCCGAGCTGAGAGGTATGAGCTACGAGGAGAGACTACGGGAATTAAACCTTACTTCGTTGGAAGACAGAAGACTTAGGGGGGACATGATCACCACATTCAAGATCCTCAAGGGAATCGACAGGGTTGATAAAGACAGGCTGTTTAACACAAGGGGCACACGCACTAGGGGACACAGGTGGAAACTGAGTGCCCAAATGAGCCACAGAGATATTAGAAAAAACTTTTTTAGTGTCAGTTTGGTTGACAAATGGAATGCATTGGGAAGTGATGTGGTGGAGGCTGACTCCATACACAGTTTCAAGTGTAGATATGATAGAGCCCAATAGGCCCAGGAACCTGTACACCTGTTGATTGGCAGTTCAGATGCGGGACCAAAGAGCCAGATCTCAACGCACTCACGCACTCACGCACGCACCCACACACCCACCCACCCACACACCCACCCACCCACCCACCCACCCACCCACCCACACACACACACACACACACACACACACACACACACACACACACACACACACACACACACACACACACACACACACACACACACACACACACACACACACACACACAAAGAGAAAGACCTGGGGGTTGATATCACGACAGACCTGTCCCCTGAAGCTCATATCAAGAGCATAACAGCAGCAGCATATGCCAGGGTGGCTAACATAAGAACGGCCTTTAGAAACTTGTGTAAGGAATCTTTCAGAACATTATATACCACATATGTCAGACCAATCCTGGAGTATGCGGCACCAGCATGGAGTCCATATCTAGTCAAGCATAAGACTAAAATGGAAAAGGTCCAAAGGTTTGCCACCAGACTAATACCCGAGCTGAGAGGTATGAGCTACGAGGAGAGACTACGGGAATTAAACCTTACTTCGTTGGAAGACAGAAGACTTAGGGGGGACATGATCACCACATTCAAGATCCTCAAGGGAATCGACAGGGTTGATAAAGACAGGCTGTTTAACACAAGGGGCACACGCACTAGGGGACACAGGTGGAAACTGAGTGCCCAAATGAGCCACAGAGATATTAGAAAAAACTTTTTTAGTGTCAGATTGGTTGACAAATGGAATGCATTGGGAAGTGATGTGGTGGAGGCTGACTCCATACACAGTTTCAAGTGTAGATATGATAGAGCCCAATAGGCCCACGAACCTGTACACCTGTTGATTGACAGTTGAGATGCGGGACCAAAGAGCCAGAGCTCAACGCACTCACGCACTCACGCACGCACCCACACACCCACCCACCCACCCACACACACACACACACACACACACACACACACACACACACACACACACACACACACACACACACACACACACACACACACACACACACACACACACACACACACACACACACACACAAAGAGAAAGACCTGGGGGTTGATATCACGCCAGACCTGTCCCCTAAAACTCATATCAAGAGCATAACAGCAGCAGCATATGCCAGGGTGGCTAACATAAGAACGGCCTTTAGAAACTTGTGTATGGAATCTTTCAGAACATTATATACCACATATGTCAGACCAATCCTGGAGTATGCGGCACCAGCATGGAGTCCATATCTAGTCAAGCATAAGACTAAAATGGAAAAGGTTCAAAGGTTTGCCACCAGACTAATACCCGAGCTGAGAGGTATGAGCTACGAGGAGAGACTACGGGAATTAAACCTTACTTCGTTGGAAGACAGAAGACTTAGGGGGGACATGATCACCACATTCAAGATCCTCAAGGGAATCGA
>NC_091168.1:42921766-42936766 GCF_040958095.1 Procambarus clarkii | reverse complement strand
TTTAACACAAGGGGCACACGCACTAGGGGACACAGGTGGAAACTGAGTGCCCAAATGAGCCACAGAGATATTAGAAAAAACTTTTTTAGTGTCAGATTGGTTGACAAATGGAATGCATTGGGAAGTGATGTGGTGGAGGCTGACTCCATACACAGTTTCAAGTGTAGAAATGATAGAGCCCAATAGGCCCAGGAACCTGTACACCTGTTGATTGACAGTTGAGATGCGGGACCAAAGAGCCAGAGCTCAACCCACTCACGCACTCACGCACGCACCCACACACCCACCCACCCACCCAGCCACCCACCCACCCACCCACCCACCCACCCACACACACACACACACACACACACTCACACACACACACACACACACACACACACACACACACACACACACACACACACACACACACACACACAAAGAGAAAGACCTGGGGGTTGATATCACGCCAGACCTGTCCCCTGAAGCTCATATCAAGAGCATAACAGCAGCAGCATATGCCAGGGTGGCTAACATAAGAACGGCCTTTAGAAACTTGTGTAAGGAATCTTTCAGAACATTATATACCACATATGTCAGACGAATCCTGGAGTATGCGGCACCAGCATGGAGTCCATATCTAGTCAAGCATAAGACTAAAATGGAAAAGGTTCAAAGGTTTGCCACCAGACTAATACCCGAGCTGAGAGGTATGAGCTACGAGGAGAGACTACGGGAATTAAACCTTACTTCGTTGGAAGACAGAAGACTTAGGGGGGACATGATCACCACATTCAAGATCCTCAAGGGAATCGACAGGGTTGATAAAGACAGGCTGTTTAACACAAGGGGCACACGCACTAGGGGACACAGGTGGAAACTGAGTGCCCAAATGAGCCACAGAGATATTAGAAAAAACTTTTTTAGTGTCAGATTGGTTGACAAATGGAATGCATTGGGAAGTGATGTGGTGGAGGCTGACTCCATACACAGTTTCAAGTGTAGATATGATAGAGCCCAATAGGCCCAGGAACCTGTACACCTGTTGATTGACAGTTGAGATGCGGGACCAAAGAGCCAGAGCTCAACGCACTCACGCACTCACCCACACACCCACCCACCCACCCACCCACGCACCCACACACACACACACACACACACACACACACACACACACACACACACACACACACACACACACACACACACACACACACACACACACACACACACATACACACACACACACACACACACACACACACACACACACACACACACACACACAAAGAGAAAGACCTGGGGGTTGATATCACGCCAGACCTGTCCCCTGAAGCTCATATCAAGAGCATAACAGCAGCAGCATATGCCAGGGTGGCTAACATAAGAACGGCCTTTAGAAACTTGTGTAAGGAATCTTTCAGAACATTATATACCACATATGTCAGACCAATCCTGGAGTATGCAGCACCAGCATGGAGTCCATATCTAGTCAAGCATAAGACTAAAATGGAAAAGGTTCAAAGGTTTGCCACCAGACTAATACCCGAGCTGAGAGGTATGAGCTACGAGGAGAGACTACGGGAATTAAACCTTACTTCGTTGGAAGACAGAAGACTTAGGGGGGACATGATCACCACCTTCAAGATCCTCAAGGGAATCGACAGGGTTGATAAAGACAGGCTGTTTAACACAAGGGGCACACGCACTAGGGGACACAGGTGGAAACTGAGTGCCCAAATGAGCCACAGAGATATTAGAAAAAACTTTTTTAGTGTCAGATTGGTTGACAAATGGTATGCATTGGGAAGTGATGAAGTGGAGGCTGACTCCATACACAGTTTCAAGTGTAGATATGATAGAGCCCAATAGGCCCTGGAACCTGTACACCTGTTGATTGGCAGTTCAGATGCGGGACCAAAGAGCCAGATCTCAACGCACTCACGCACTCACGCACGCACCCACACACCCACGCACCCACACACCCACCCACCCACCCACCCACCCACCCACACACACACACACACACACACACACACACACACACACACACACACACACACACACACACACACACACACACACACACACACACACACACACACAAAGAGAAAGACCTGGGGGTTGATATCACGCCAGACCTGTCCCCTGAAGCTCATATCAAGAGCATAACAGCAGCAGCATATGCCAGGGTGGCTAACATAAGAACGGCCTTTAGAAACTTGTGTAAGGAATCTTTCAGAACATTATATACCACATATGTCAGACCAATCCTGGAGTATGCGGCACCAGCATGGAGTCCATATCTAGTCAAGCATAAGACTAAAATGGAAAAGGTCCAAAGGTTTGCCACCAGACTAATACCCGAGCTGAGAGGTATGAGCTACGAGGAGAGACTACGGGAATTAAACCTTACTTCGTTGGAAGACAGAAGACTTAGGGGGGACATGATCACCACATTCAAGATCCTCAAGGGAATCGACAGGGTTGATAAAGACAGGCTGTTTAACACAAGGGGCACACGCACTAGGGGACACAGGTGGAAACTGAGTGCCCAAATGAGCCACAGAGATATTAGAAAAAACTTTTTTAGTGTCAGATTGGTTGACAAATGGAATGCATTGGGAAGTGATGTGGTGGAGGCTGACTCCATACACAGTTTCAAGTGTAGATATGATAGAGCCCAATAGGCCCAGGAACCTGTACACCTGTTGATTGACAGTTGAGATGCGGGACCAAAGAGCCAGAGCTCAACGCACTCACGCACGCACCCACACACCCACCCACCAACCCACCCACGCACCCACACACACACACACACACACACACACACACACACACACACACACACACACACACACACACACACACACACACACACACACATACACACACACACACACACACACACACACACACACACACACACACACACACACAAAGAGAAAGACCTGGGGGTTGATATCACGCCAGACCTGTCCCCTGAAGCTCATATCAAGAGCATAACAGCAGCAGCATATGCCAGGGAGGCTAACATAAGAACGGCCTTTAGAATCTTGTGTAAGGAATCTTTCAGAACATTATATACCACATATGTCAGACCAATCCTGGAGTATGCAGCACCAGCATGGAGTCCATATCTAGTCAAGCATAAGACTAAAATGGAAAAGGTTCAAAGGTTTGCCACCAGACTAATACCCGAGCTGAGAGGTATGAGCTACGAGGAGAGACTACGGGAATTAAACCTTACTTCGTTGGAAGACAGAAGACTTAGGGGGGACATGATCACCACCTTCAAGATCCTCAAGGGAATCGACAGGGTTGATAAAGACAGGCTGTTTAACACAAGGGGCACACGCACTAGGGGACACAGGTGGAAACTGAGTGCCCAAATGAGCCACAGAGATATTAGAAAAAACTTTTTTAGTGTCAGATTGGTTGACAAATGGTATGCATTGGGAAGTGATGTGGTGGAGGCTGACTCCATACACAGTTTCAAGTGTAGATATGATAGAGCCCAATAGGCCCAGGAACCTGTACACCTGATGATTGGCAGTTCAGATGCGGGACCAAAGAGCCAGATCTCAACGCACTCACGCACTCACGCACGCACCCACACACCCACGCACCCACACACCCACCCACCCACCCACCCACCCACCCACACACACACACACACACACACACACACACACACACACACACACACACACACACACACACACACACACACACACACACACACACACACACAAAGAGAAAGACCTGGGGGTTGATATCACGCCAGACCTGTCCCCTGAAGCTCATATCAAGAGCATAACAGCAGCAGCATATGCCAGGGTGGCTAACATAAGAACGGCCTTTAGAAACTTGTGTAAGGAATCTTTCAGAACATTATATACCACATATGTCAGACCAATCCTGGAGTATGCGCCACCAGCATGGAGTCCATATCTAGTCAAGCATAAGACTAAAATGGAAAAGGTCCAAAGGTTTGCCACCAGACTAATACCCGAGCTGAGAGGTATGAGCTACGAGGAGAGACTACGGGAATTAAACCTTACTTCGTTGGAAGACAGAAGACTTAGGGGGGACATGATCACCACATTCAAGATCCTCAAGGGAATCGACAGGGTTGATAAAGACAGGCTGTTTAACACAAGGGGCACACGCACTAGGGGACACAGGTGGAAACTGAGTGCCCAAATGAGCCACAGAGATATTAGAAAAAACTTTTTTAGTGTCAGATTGGTTGACAAATGGAATGCATTGGGAAGTGATGTGGTGGAGGCTGACTCCATACACAGTTTCAAGTGTAGAAATGATAGAGCCCAATAGGCCCAGGAACCTGTACACCTGTTGATTGACAGTTGAGATGCGGGACCAAAGAGCCAGAGCTCAACCCACTCACGCACTCACGCACGCACCCACACACCCACCCACCCACCCAGCCACCCACCCACCCACCCACCCACCCACCCACACACACACACACACACACACACTCACACACACACACACACACACACACACACACACACACACACACACACACACACACACACACACACAAAGAGAAAGACCTGGGGGTTGATATCACGCCAGACCTGTCCCCTGAAGCTCATATCAAGAGCATAACAGCAGCAGCATATGCCAGGGTGGCTAACATAAGAACGGCCTTTAGAAACTTGTGTAAGGAATCTTTCAGAACATTATATACCACATATGTCAGACGAATCCTGGAGTATGCGGCACCAGCATGGAGTCCATATCTAGTCAAGCATAAGACTAAAATGGAAAAGGTTCAAAGGTTTGCCACCAGACTAATACCCGAGCTGAGAGGTATGAGCTACGAGGAGAGACTACGGGAATTAAACCTTACTTCGTTGGAAGACAGAAGACTTAGGGGGGACATGATCACCACATTCAAGATCCTCAAGGGAATCGACAGGGTTGATAAAGACAGGCTGTTTAACACAAGGGGCACACGCACTAGGGGACACAGGTGGAAACTGAGTGCCCAAATGAGCCACAGAGATATTAGAAAAAACTTTTTTAGTGTCAGATTGGTTGACAAATGGAATGCATTGGGAAGTGATGTGGTGGAGGCTGACTCCATACACAGTTTCAAGTGTAGATATGATAGAGCCCAATAGGCCCAGGAACCTGTACACCTGTTGATTGACAGTTGAGATGCGGGACCAAAGAGCCAGAGCTCAACGCACTCACGCACGCACCCACACACCCACCCACCCACCCACCCACGCACCCACACACACACACACACACACACACACACACACACACACACACACACACACACACACACACACACACACACACACACACACACACACACACACACATACACACACACACACACACACACACACACACACACACACACACACACACACAAAGAGAAAGACCTGGGGGTTGATATCACGCCAGACCTGTCCCCTGAAGCTCATATCAAGAGCATAACAGCAGCAGCATATGCCAGGGTGGCTAACATAAGAACGGCCTTTAGAAACTTGTGTAAGGAATCTTTCAGAACATTATATACCACATATGTCAGACCAATCCTGGAGTATGCAGCACCAGCATGGAGTCCATATCTAGTCAAGCATAAGACTAAAATGGAAAAGGTTCAAAGGTTTGCCACCAGACTAATACCCGAGCTGAGAGGTATGAGCTACGAGGAGAGACTACGGGAATTAAACCTTACTTCGTTGGAAGACAGAAGACTTAGGGGGGACATGATCACCACCTTCAAGATCCTCAAGGGAATCGACAGGGTTGATAAAGACAGGCTGTTTAACACAAGGGGCACACGCACTAGGGGACACAGGTGGAAACTGAGTGCCCAAATGAGCCACAGAGATATTAGAAAAAACTTTTTTAGTGTCAGATTGGTTGACAAATGGTATGCATTGGGAAGTGATGTGGTGGAGGCTGACTCCATACACAGTTTCAAGTGTAGATATGATAGAGCCCAATAGGCCCTGGAACCTGTACACCTGTTGATTGGCAGTTCAGATGCGGGACCAAAGAGCCAGATCTCAACGCACTCACGCACTCACGCACGCACCCACACACCCACGCACCCACACACCCACCCACCCACACACACACACACACACACACACACACACACACACACACACACACACACACACACACACACACACACACACACACACACACAAAGAGAAAGACCTGGGGGTTGATATCACGCCAGACCTGTCCCCTGAAGCTCATATCAAGAGCATAACAGCAGCAGCATATGCCAGGGTGGCTAACATAAGAACGGCCTTTAGAAACTTGTGTAAGGAATCTTTCAGAACATTATATACCACATATGTCAGACCAATCCTGGAGTATGCGGCACCAGCATGGAGTCCATATCTAGTCAAGCATAAGACTAAAATGGAAAAGGTCCAAAGGTTTGCCACCAGACTAATACCCGAGCTGAGAGGTATGAGCTACGAGGAGAGACTACGGGAATTAAACCTTACTTCGTTGGAAGACAGAAGACTTAGGGGGGACATGATCACCACATTCAAGATCCTCAAGGGAATCGACAGGGTTGATAAAGACAGGCTGTTTAACACAAGGGGCACACGCACTAGGGGACACAGGTGGAAACTGAGTGCCCAAATGAGCCACAGAGATATTAGAAAAAACTTTTTTAGTGTCAGATTGGTTGACAAATGGAATGCATTGGGAAGTGATGTGGTGGAGGCTGACTCCATACACAGTTTCAAGTGTAGAAATGATAGAGCCCAATAGGCCCAGGAACCTGTACACCTGTTGATTGACAGTTGAGATGCGGGACCAAAGAGCCAGAGCTCAACGCACTCACGCACTCACGCACGCACCCACACACCCACCCACCCACCCAGCCACCCACCCACCCACCCACCCACCCACACACACACACACACACACACACACACACACACACACACACACACACACACACACACACACACACAAAGAGAAAGACCTGGGGGTTGATATCACGCCAGACCTGTCCCCTGAAGCTCATATCAAGAGCATAACAGCAGCAGCATATGCCAGGGTGGCTAACATAAGAACGGCCTTTAGAAACTTGTGTAAGGAATCTTTCAGAACATTATATACCACATATGTCAGACCAATCCTGGAGTATGCGGCACCAGCATGGAGTCCATATCTAGTCAAGCATAAGACTAAAATGGAAAAGGTTCAAAGGTTTGCCACCAGACTAATACCCGAGCTGAGAGGTATGAGCTACGAGGAGAGACTACGGGAATTAAACCTTACTTCGTTGGAAGACAGAAGACTTAGGGGGGACATGATCACCACATTCAAGATCCTCAAGGGAATCGACAGGGTTGATAAAGACAGGCTGTTTAACATAAGGGGCACACGCACTAGGGGACACAGGTGGAAACTGAGTGCCCAAATGAGCCACAGAGATATTAGAAAAAGCTTTTTTAGTGTCAGATTGGTTGACAAATGGAATGCATTGGGAAGTGATGTGGTGGAGGCTGACTCCATACACAGTTTCAAGTGTAGATATGATAGAGCCCAATAGGCCCAGGAACCTGTACACCTGTTGATTGACAGATGAGATGCGGGACCAAAGAGCCAGAGCTCAACGCACTCACGCACTCACGCACGCACCCACACACCCACCCACCCACCCACCCACCCACCCACACACACACACACACACACACACACACACACACACACACACACACACACTCACACACACACACACACACACACACACACACAAAGAGAAAGACCTGGGGGTTGATATCACGCCAGACCTGTCCCCTGAAGCTCATATCAAGAGCATAACAGCAGCAGCATATGCCAGGGTGGCTAACATAAGAACGGTCTTTAGAAACTTGTGTAAGGAATCTTTCAGAACATTATATACCACATATGTCAGACCAATCCTGGAGTATGCGGCACCAGCATGGAGTCCATATCTAGTCAAGCATAAGACTAAAATGGAAAAGGTTCAAAGGTTTGCCACCAGACTAATACCCGAGCTGAGAGGTATGAGCTACGAGGAGAGACTACGGGAATTAAACCTTACTTCGTTGGAAGACAGAAGACTTAGGGGGGACATGATCACCACATTCAAGATCCTCAAGGGAATCGACAGGGTTGATAAAGACAGGCTGTTTAACACAAGGGGCACACGCACTAGGGGACACAGGTGGAAACTGAGTGCCCAAATGAGCCACAGAGATATTAGAAAAAACTTTTTTAGTGTCAGATTGGTTGACAAATGGAATGCATTGGGAAGTGAGGTGGTGGAGGCTGACTCCATACACAGTTTCAGGTGTAGATATGATAGAGCCCAATAGGCCAAGGAACCTGTACACCTGTTGATTGACAGTTGAGATGCGGGACCAAAGAGCCAGACCTCAACGCACTCACGCACTCACGCACGCACCCACACAAACCCACACACCCACCCAAACCCACACACACACACACACACACACACACACACACACACACACACACACACACACACACACACACACACACACACACACACACACACACACACACACACACACACACACACACACACACACACACACACACACACAAACACACACACACACACAAAGAGAAAGACCTGGGGATTGATATCACGCCAGACCTGTCCCCTGAAGCTCATATCAAGAGCATAACAGCAGCAGCATATGCCAGGGTGGCTAACATAAGAACGGCCTTTAGAAACTTGTGTAAGGAATCTTTCAGAACATTATATACCACATATGTCAGACCAATCCTGGAGTATGCAGCACCAGCATGGAGTCCATATCTAGTCAAGCATAAGACTAAAATGGAAAAGGTTCAAAGGTTTGCCACCAGACTAAAACCCGAGCTGAGAGGTATGAGCTACGAGGAGAGACTACGGGAATTAAACCTTACTTCGTTGGAAGACAGAAGACTTAGGGGGGACATGATCACCACATTCAAGATCCTCAAGGGAATCGACAGGGTTGATAAAGACAGGCTGTTTAACACAAGGGGCACACGCACTAGGGGACACAGGTGGAAACTGAGTGCCCAAATGAGCCACAGAGATATTAGAAAAAACTTTTTTAGTTTCAGATTGGTTGACAAATGGAATGCATTGGGAAGTGATGTGGTGGAGGCTGACTCCATACACAGTTTCAAGGGTAGATATGATAGAGCCCAATAGGCCTAGGAACCTGTACACCTGTTGATTGACAGTTGAGATGCGGGACCAAAGAGCCAGAGCTCAACGCACTCACGCACGCACCCACACACCCACCCACCCACCCACCCAACCCACCCACCCACCCACCCTCCCACACACACACACACACACACACACACACACACACACACACACACACACACACACACATTGTGTGTGTGTGATGCAAACATTCTTGACTCGCAATCGTGGATCCCAAGTTCGATCCCGAGGTGGAACAGAAATGGTTGGGCACATTGTCTCTCGGTTGAGAGGCGGGACCAAAGAGCCAGAGCTCAACCCCCGCAAACACAACTAGGTGAGTACACACACACACACACACACACACACACACACACACAAAGAGAAAGACCTGGGGGTTGATATCACGCCAGACCTGTCCCCTGAAGCTCATATCAAGAGCATAACAGCAGCAGCATATGCCAGGGTGGCTAACATAAGAACGGCCTTTAGAAACTTGTGTAAGGAATCTTTCAGAACATTATATACCACATATGTCAGACCAATCCTGGAGTATGCGGCACCAGCATGGAGTCCATATCTAGTCAAGCATAAGACTAAAATGGAAAAGGTTCAAAGGTTTGCCACCAGACTAATACCCGAGCTGTGAGGTATGAGCTACGAGGAGAGACTACGGGAATTAAACCTTACATCGTTGGAAGACAGAAGACTTAGGGGGGACATGATCACCACATTCAAGATCCTCAAGGGAATCGACAGGGTTGATAAAGACAGGCTGTTTAACACAAGGGGCACACGCACTAGGGGACACAGGTGGAAACTGAGTGCCCAAATGAGCCACAGAGATATTAGAAAAAACTTTTTTAGTGTCAGTTTGGTTGACAAATGGAATGCATTGGGAAGTGATGTGGTGGAGGCTGACTCCATACACAGTTTCAAGTGTAGATATGATAGAGCCCAATAGGCCCAGGAACCTGTACACCTGTTGATTGACAGTTGAGATGCGGGACCAAAGAGCCAGAGCTCAACGCACTCACGCACTCACGCACGCAACCACACACACCCACCCACCCAACCCACCCACACACACACACACACACACACACACACACACACACACACACACACACACACACACACACACACACACACACACACACACACACACACACACACAAACACACACACACACACAAAGAGAAAGACCTGGGGGTTGATATCACGCCAGACCTGTCCCCTGAAGCTCATATCAAGAGCATAACAGCAGCAGCATATGCCAGGGTGGCTAACATAAGAACGGCCTTTAGAAACTTGTGTAAGGAATCTTTCAGAACATTATATACCACATATGTCAGACCAATCCTGGAGTATGCGGCACCAGCATGGAGTCCATATCTAGTCAAGCATAAGACTAAAATGGAAAAGGTTCAAAGGTTTGCCACCAGACTAATACCCGAGCTGAGAGGTATGAGCTACGAGGAGAGACTACGGGAATTAAACCTTACTTCGTTGGAAGACAGAAGACTTAGGGGGGACATGATCACCACATTCAATATCCTCAAGGGAATCGACAGGGTTGATAAAGACAGGCTGTTTAACACAAGGGGCACACGCACTAGGGGACACAGGTGGAAACTGAGTGCCCAAATGAGCCACAGAGATATTAGAAAAAACTTTTTTAGTTTCAGATTGGTTGACAAATGGAATGCATTGGGAAGTGATGTGGTGGAGGCTGACTCCATACACAGTTTCAAGTGTAGATATGATAGAGCCCAATAGGCCCAGGAACCTGTACACCTGTTGATTGACAGTTGAGATGCGGGACTAAAGAGCCAGAGCTCAACGCATTCACGCACTCACGCACGCACCCACACACCCACCCACCCACCCACCCAACCCACCCACCCACCCACCCTCCCACACACACACACACACACACACACACACACACACACACACACACACACACACACACACACACACACACACACACAAAGAGAAAGACCTGGGGGTTGATATCACGCCAGACCTGTCCCCTGAAGCTCATATCAAGAGCATAACAGCAGCAGCATATGCCAGGGTGGCTAACATAAGAACGGCCTTTAGAAACTTGTGTAAGGAATCTTTCAGAACATTATATACCACATATGTCAGACCAATCCTGGAGTATGCGGCACCAGCATGGAGTCCATATCTAGTCAAGCATAAGACTAAAATGGAAAAGGTTCAAAGGTTTGCCACCAGACTAATACCCGAGCTGAGAGGTATGAGCTACGAGGAGAGACTACGGGAATTAAACCTTACTTCGTTGGAAGACAGAAGACTTAGGGGGGACATGATCACCACATTCAAGATCCTCAAGGGAATCGACAGGGTTGATAAAGACAGGCTGTTTAACACAAGGGGCACACGCACTAGGGGACACAGGTGGAAACTGAGTGCCCAAATGAGCCACAGAGATATTAAAAAAAACTTTTTTAGTTTCAGATTGGTTGACAAATGGAATGCATTGGGAAGTGATGTGGTGGAGGCTGACTCCATACACAGTTTCAAGTGTAGATATGATAGAGCCCAATAGGCCCAGGAACCTGTACACCTGTTGATTGACAGTTGAGATGCGGGACCAAAGAGCCAGAGCTCAACGCACTCACGCACTCACGCACGCACCCACACACCCACCCACCCACCCACCCAACCCACCCAAACACACACACACACACACACACACACACACACACACACACACACACACACACACACACACACACACACACAGAGCCGTGGAGAGCCAAACTATTGGAGGTGGTGACAAGCAACTTTTTAACGCAGCATGTCGGAGAACCCACAAGGATGAGAGGCAATGACGAACCAGCGAGACTCGACCTAGTCTTCACTCTGAACGACTCCGACATAAGAGAAATCGGTTTTGAGGACCCAGTAGGAATGAGCGACCACAGTGTACTGGTGTTTGAGTACTTGATTGAAGAAGGGTTATTGAACTCGAGGAGGGATACCGAAACCAAAAGGTTAGCATACCGAAAGGGAAACTATGAGGGGATAAGAAAATTCCTAACAGATATAGCATGGGAAACAGAGCTCAGGGGAAAGACGGCCCAAGATATGATGGATTACATCACGCAGAAGTGCAAGGACGCAGCAAACAAGTTTGTCCCAGTCCAAAAGGAAAACAGAGAAATGAAGATGAGAAACCCATGGTTTAATCAAAGATGTAGGCTAGCTAAGCAGCAAAGTAAAAGGGCATGGAGAAACTATAGGAATAACAGGACACTGGAGAGCAGAGAAAGATACCAGAATGCCAGGAATGAATATGTCAGGATGAGAAGAGAGGCAGAAAGACAATACGAAAATGACATCGCAAGCAAGGCAAAGACTCAGCCTAAATTGTTGCATAGCCACATTAGGAGAAAAACAACAGTAAAGGAACAGGTTATGAGATTAAGGATAGGGGCGGAAGGATTCACTACAAATGACAAGGAAGTGTGTGAGGAATTGAATAAGAAATTCCAGGAGGTCTTCACCTTAGAACAAGGAGAAATTCCAGAGGTAAGTGAGGGAATAGCTAACCAGGAACCACTGGAAGAGATTGAGATTACCAGTGGGGAAGTAAGGAAGTGTTTACTAGAGTTGGACGTGACGAAGGCTATAGGCCCAGATGGAATCTCCCCTTGGGTTCTAAAGGAAGGAGCAAGAGAACTGAGCCTACCACTCTCCATAGTGTATAACAAATCACTGGCAACAGGGGAACTGCCAGATATTTGGAAAGCAGCTAACGTAGTCCCGATATACAAGAAAGGGGATAGACAGGAGGCACTGAACTACAGGCCAGTGTCCCTAACCTGCATACCATGCAAGCTGATGGAGAAGATTGTGCGAAAAAAACTAGTGGAGCATCTGGAGCGAAGGAACTTTGTAACACAGCATCAACATGGGTTCAGGGATGGCAGGTCCTGCCTCACAGGGTTACTTGAATTCTACGACCAGGCAACAAAAATAAGGCAAGAAAGAGAAGGGTGGGCAGACTGCATATTTTTGGATTGTCAGAAAGCCTTTGATACAGTACCACACAAGAGGCTAGTGCGAAAGTTGGAGATGCAGGCTGGAGTGAGAGGGAAGGTACTCCGGTGGATAGAGGAATACCTAAGCAACAGGAGACAACGAGTCTGTGTGAGGGGTGAGGCCTCAGATTGGCGAGACGTCACAAGTGGAGTCCCGCAGGGGTCAGTCCTTGGACCTATACTGTTTCTGGTATATGTAAATGATCTCCCAGAGGGTATAGATTCGTTCCTCTCAATGTTTGCCGACGATGCAAAAATTATGAGGAGGATTGAAACAGAGGATGATAGTAGGAGGCTACAAGATGACCTGGATAGACTGAGTGAATGGTCCAACAAATGGCTGTTGAAGTTCAACCCGAGTAAATGCAAAGTAATGAAACTAGGCAGTGGAAACAGGAGGCCAGGCACAGGATACAGAATAGGAGATGAAGTACTTAATGAAACAGACAGAGAGAAAGATCTAGGAGTTGATATCACACCAAACCTGTCTCCTGAAGCCCACATAAAGAGAATAACGTCTGCGGCATATGCGAGGCTGGCTAACATCAGAACGGCGTTCAGGAACCTGTGTAAGGAATCATTCAGAATCTTGTACACCACATATGTAAGACCAATCCTGGAGTATGCGGCCCCAGCATGGAGCCCGTACCTTGTCAAGCACAAGACGAAGCTGGAAAAAGTCCAAAGGTATGCTACTAGACTAGTCCCAGAACTAAGAGGCATGAGTTATGAGGAAAGGCTGCGGGAAATGCACCTCACGACACTGGAAGACAGAAGAGTAAGGGGGGACATGATCACAACCTACAAAATCCTCAGGGGAATCGACCGGGTAAACAAGGATGAACTATTCAACACTGGTGGGACGCGAACAAGGGGACACAGGTGGAAGCTGAGTACCCAAATGAGCCACAGAGACGTTAGAAAGAACTTTTTCAGTGTCAGAGTAGTTAGTAAATGGAATGCATTAGGAAGTGATGTGGTGGAGGCTGACTCCATACACAGTTTCAAATGTAGATATGATAGAGCCCAATAGGCTCAGGAATCTGTACACCAGTTGATTGACGGTTGAGAGGCGGGACCAAAGAGCCAGAGCTCAACCCCCGCAAGCACAATTAGGTGAGTACAATTAGGTGAGTACAAAGAGAAAGACCTGGGGGTTGATATCACGCCAGACCTGTCCCCTGAAGCTCATATCAAGAGCACAACAGCAGCAGCATATGCCAGGGTGGCTAACATAAGAACGGCCTTTAGAAACTTGTGTAAGGAATCTTTCAGAACATTATATACCACATATGTCAGACCAATCCTGGAGTATGCGGCACCAGCATGGAGTCCATATCTAGTCAAGCATAAGACTAAAATGGAAAAGGTTCAAAAGTTTGCCACCAGACTAATACCCGAGCTGAGAGGTATGAGCTACGAGGAGAGACTACGGGAATTAAACCTTACTTCGTTGGAAGACAGAAGACTTAGGGGGGACATGATCACCACATTCAAGATCCTCAAGGGAATCGACAGGGTTGATAAAGACAGGCTGTTTAACACAAGGGGCACACGCACTAGGGGACACAGGTGGAAACTGAGTGCCCAAATGAGCCACAGAGATATTAGAAAAAACTTTTTTAGTGTCAGATTGGTTGACAAATGGAATGCATTGGGAAGTGATGTGGTGGAGGCTGACTCCATACACAGTTTCAAGTGTAGATATGATAGAGC
>NC_091168.1:42914266-42919266 GCF_040958095.1 Procambarus clarkii | reverse complement strand
ACCTGTTGATTGACAGTTGAGATGCGGGACCAAAGAGCCAAAGCTCAACGCACTCACGCACTCACGCACGCACCCACACACCCAACCCACCCACCCACACACACACACACACACACACACACACACACACACACACACACACACACACACACACACACACACACACACACACACACACACACACACACACACACACACACACACACAAGGCTACCAGAGCTACGAGGGATGGGATATGAAGAGCGGCTGAAGGAACTGAACCTTACGACACTAGAGAAAAGAAGGGAGAGAGGAGATATGATAGGGACATATAAAATACTCAGGGGAATTGACAAAGTGGAAATAGATCAAATGTTCACACGTAATAATAACAGAACGAGGGGACATGGGTGGAAACTGGAAACTCAGATGAGTCACAGAGATGTTAGGAAGTTTTCTTTTAGCGTGAGAGTAGTAGAAAAATGGAATGCACTTGGGGAACAGGTTGTGGAAGCAAATACTATTCATACTTTTAAAACTAGGTATGATAGGGAAATGGGACAGGAGTCATTGCTGTAATCAACCGATAGCTAGAAAGGCGGGATCCAAGAGTCAATGCTCGATCCTGCAAGCACATATAGGTGAGTACATATAGGTGAGTACACACACACACACACACACACACACACACACACACACACACACACACACACACACAAAGAGAAAGACCTGGGGGTTGATATCACGCCAGACCTGTCCCCTGAAGCTCATATCAAGAGCATAACAGCAGCAGCATATGCCAGGGTGGCTAACATAAGAACGGCCTTTAGAAACTTGTGTAAGGAATCTTTCAGAACATTATATACCACATATGTCAGACCAATCCTGGAGTATGCGGCACCAGCATGGAGTCCATATCTAGTCAAGCATAAGACTAAAATGGAAAAGGTTCAAAGGTTTGCCACCAGACTAATACCCGAGCTGAGAGGTATGAGCTACGAGGAGAGACTACGGGAAATAAACCTTACTTCGTTGGAAGACAGAAGTCTTAGGGGGGACATGATCACCACATTCAAGATCCTCAAGGGAATCGACAGGGTTGATAAAGACAGGCTGTTCACCACAAGAGGCACACGCACTAGGGGACACAGGTGGAAACTGAGTGCCCAAATGAGCCACAGAGATATTAGAAAAAACTTTTTTAGTGTCAGATTGGTTGACAAATGGAATGCATTGGGAAGTGATGTGGTGGAGGCTGACTCCATACACAGTTTCAAGTGTAGATATGATAGAGCCCAATAGGCCCAGGACCTGTACACCTGTTGATTGACAGTTGAGATGCGGGACCAAAGAGCCAGAGCTCAACGCACTCACGCACTCACGCACGCACCCACACACCCACCCAAACCCACCCACCCACCCACCCACCCACCAACACCAACACACACACACACACACACACACACACACACACACACACACACAAAGAGAAAGACCTGGGGGTTGATATCACGCCAGACCTGTCCCCTGAAGCTCATATCAAGAGCATAACAGCAGCAGCATATGCCAGGGTGGCTAACATAAGAACGGCCTTCAGAATCTTGTGTAAGGAATCTTTCAGAACATTATATACCACATATGTCAGACCAATCCTGTTAGTATGCGGCACCAGCATGGAGTCCATATCTAGTCAAGCATAAGACTAAAATGGAAAAGGTTCAAAGGTTTGCCACCAGACTAATACCCGAGCTGAGAGGTATGAGCTACGAGGAGAGACTACGGGAATTAAACCTTACTTCGTTGGAAGACAGAAGACTTAGGGGGGACATGATCACCACATTCAAGATCCTCAAGGGAATCGACAGGGTTGATAAAGACAGGCTGTTTAACACAAGGGGCACACGCACTAGGGGACACAGGTGGAAACTGAGTGCCCAAATGAGCCACAGAGATATTAGAAAAAACTTTTTTAGTGTCAGATTGGTTGACAAATGGAATGCATTGGGAAGTGATGTGGTGGAGGCTGACTCCATACACAGTTTCAAGTGTAGATATGATAGAGCCCAATAGGCCCAGGAACCTGTACACCTATTGATTGACAGTTGAGATGCGGGACCAAAGAGCCAGAGCTCAACGCACTCACGCACTCTCGCACGCACCCACACACCCACCCACCCACCCACCCAACCCACCCACCCACCCACCCTCCCACACACACACACACACACACACACACACACACACACACACACACACACACACACACACACACACACACACACACACACACACACACACACACACACACACACACACACACACACACACAGTTGTGTGAAGTTGCTGAAGTTCAACTCTGGAAAGTGTAAGGTGATGAAATTAGGCGAAGGGAGCAGGAGGCTGAACACAAGGTATCATCTGGGAGGGGAAATCCTGCAAGAATCAAATAGAGAGAAGGATCTGGGGGTTGATATCACACCGAACCTGTCCCCAGAGGCCCACATCAAAAGAATATCATCAGCGGCATATGCTAGACTGGCCAACATAAGAACTGCCTTCAGAAACTTGTGTAAGGAATCTTTCAGAACCCTGTATACCACTTATGTAAGACCAATCCTGGAGTATGCAGCTCCAGCCTGGAGTCCATACTTAGTTAAACACAAGACAAAGTTAGAGAAGATTCAGCGGTATGCCACCAGGCTCGTCCCGGAACTGAGAGGATTGAGCTACGAGGAAAGGCTAAAGGAGCTGAACCTCACATCCCTGGAAAACAGAAGAGTAAGGGGAGACATGATAACCACCTACAAAATTCTCAGGGGAATTGACAGGGTGGACAAAGACAAACTCTTCAGCACGGGTGGGACACGAACAAGGGGACACAGGTGGAAACTTAGTACCCAGATGAGCCACAGAGACGTTAGAAAGAATTTTTTCAGTGTCAGAGTAGTTAATAAATGGAATGCACTAGGAAGTGATGTGGTGGAGGCTGACTCCATACACAGTTTCAAATGTAGGTATGATAGAGCCCAGTAGGCTCAGGAATCTGTACACCAGTTGATTGACAGTTGAGAGGCGGGACCAAAGAGCCAAAGCTCAACCCCCGCAAGCACAATTAGGTGAGTACAATTAGGTGAGTACACACACACACACACACACACACACACACACAAAGAGGAAGCCCTGGGGGTTGATATCACGCCAGACCTGTCCCCTGAAGCTCATATCAAGAGCATAACAGCAGCAGCATATGCCAGGGTGGCTAACATAAGAACGGCCATTAGAAACTTGTGTAAGGAATCTTTCAGAACATTATATACCACATATGTCAGACCAATCCTGGAGTATGCGGCACCAGCATGGAGTCCATATCTAGTCAAGCATAAGACTAAAATGGAAAAGGTTCAAAGGTTTGCCACCAGACTAATACCCGAGCTGAGAGGTATGAGCTACGAGGAGAGACTACGGGAATTAAACCTTACTTCGTTGGAAGACAGAAGACTTAGGGGGGACATGATCACCACATTCAAGATCCTCAAGGGAATCGACAGGGTTGATAAAGACAGGCTGTTTAACACAAGGGGCACACGCACTAGGGGACACAGGTGGAAACTGAGTGCCCAAATGAGCCACAGAGATATTAGAAAAAACTTTTTTAGTGTCAGATTGGTTGACAAATGGAATGCATTGGGAAGTGATGTGGTGGAGGCTGACTCCATACACAGTTTCAAGTGTAGATATGATAGAGCCCAATAGGCCCAGGAACCTGTACACCTGTTGATTGACAGTTGAGATGCGGGACCAGAGAGCCAGAGCTCAACGCACTCACGCACTCACGCACGCACCCACACACCCACCCACCCAAACCCACCCACCCACCCACCCACACACACACACACACACACACACACACACACACACACACACACACACACACACACACACACACACACACACACACACACACACACACACACACACACACACACACACACACACACAAAGAGAAAGACCTGGGGGTTGATATCACGCCAGACCTGTCCCCTGAAGCTCATATCAAGAGCATAACAGCAGCAGCATATGCCAGGGTGGCTAACATAAGAACGGCCTTTAGAAACTTGTGTAAGGAATCTTTCAGAACATTATATACCACATATGTCAGACCAATCCTGGAGTATGCGGCACCAGCATGGAGTCCATATCTAGTCAAGCATAAGACTAAAATGGAAAAGGTTCAAAGGTTTGCCACCAGACTAATACCCGAGCTGAGAGGTATGAGCTACGAGGAGAGACTACGGGAATTAAACCTTACTTCGTTGGAAGACAGAAGACTTAGGGGGGACATGATCACCACATTCAAGATCCTCAAGGGAATCGACAGGGTTGATAAAGACAGGCTGTTTAACACAAGGGGCACACGCACTAGGGGACACAGGTGGAAACTGAGTGCCCAAATGAGCCACAGAGATATTAGAAAAAACTTTTTTAGTGTCAGATTGGTTGACAAATGGAATGCATTGGGAAGTGATGTGGTGGAGGCTGACTCCATACACAGTTTCAAGTGTAGATATGATAGAGCCCAATAGGCCCAGGAACCTGTACACCTGTTGATTGACAGTTGAGATGCGGGACCAAAGAGCCAGAGCTCAACGCACTCACGCACTCACGCACGCACCCACACACCCACCCAAACCCACCCACCCACCCACCCACCCACCAACACCAACACACACACACACACACACACACACACACACACACACACACACACACACACACACACACACACACACACACACACACACACACACACACACACACACACACAAAGAGAAAGACCTGGGGGTTGACATCACGCCAGACCTGTCCCCTGAAGCTCATATCAAGAGCATAACAGCAGCAGCATATGCCAGGGTGGCTAACATAAGAACGGCCTTTAGAATCTTGTGTAAGGAATCTTTCAGAACATTATATACCACATATGTCAGACCAATCCTGGAGTATGCGGCACCAGCATGGAGTCC
>NC_091168.1:42906766-42909266 GCF_040958095.1 Procambarus clarkii | reverse complement strand
GCACTTGGGGAACAGGTTGTGGAAGCAAATACTATTCATACTTTTAAAACTAGGTATGATAGGGAAATGGGACAGGAGTCATTGCTGTAAACAACCGATAGCTAGAAAGGCGGGATCCAAGAGTCAATGCTCGATCCTGCAAGCACATATAGGTGAGTACATATAGGTGAGTACACACACACACACACACACACACACACACACACACACACACACACACACACACACACACACACACACACACAAAGAGAAAGACCTGGGGGTTGATATCACGCCAGACCTGTCCCCTGAAGCTCATATCAAGAGCATAACAGCAGCAGCATATGCCAGGGTGGCTAACATAAGAACGGCCTTTAGAAACTTGTGTAAGGAATCTTTCAGAACATTATATACCACATATGTCAGACCAATCCTGGAGTATGCGGCACCAGCATGGAGTCCATATCTAGTCAAGCATAAGACTAAAATGGAAAAGGTTCAAAGGTTTGCCACCAGACTAATACCCGAGCTGAGAGGTATGAGCTACGAGGAGAGACTACGGGAAATAAACCTTACTTCGTTGGAAGACAGAAGTCTTAGGGGGGACATGATCACCACATTCAAGATCCTCAAGGGAATCGACAGGGTTGATAAAGACAGGCTGTTCACCACAAGAGGCACACGCACTAGGGGACACAGGTGGAAACTGAGTGCCCAAATGAGCCACAGAGATATTAGAAAAAACTTTTTTAGTGTCAGATTGGTTGACAAATGGAATGCATTGGGAAGTGATGTGGTGGAGGCTGACTCCATACACAGTTTCAAGTGTAGATATGATAGAGCCCAATAGGCCCAGGACCTGTACACCTGTTGATTGACAGTTGAGATGCGGGACCAAAGAGCCAGAGCTCAACGCACTCACGCACTCACGCACGCACCCACACACCCACCCAAACCCACCCACCCACCCACCCACCCACCAACACCAACACACACACACACACACACACACACACACACACACACACACACAAAGAGAAAGACCTGGGGGTTGATATCACGCCAGACCTGTCCCCTGAAGCTCATATCAAGAGCATAACAGCAGCAGCATATGCCAGGGTGGCTAACATAAGAACGGCCTTCAGAATCTTGTGTAAGGAATCTTTCAGAACATTATATACCACATATGTCAGACCAATCCTGTTAGTATGCGGCACCAGCATGGAGTCCATATCTAGTCAAGCATAAGACTAAAATGGAAAAGGTTCAAAGGTTTGCCACCAGACTAATACCCGAGCTGAGAGGTATGAGCTACGAGGAGAGACTACGGGAATTAAACCTTACTTCGTTGGAAGACAGAAGACTTAGGGGGGACATGATCACCACATTCAAGATCCTCAAGGGAATCGACAGGGTTGATAAAGACAGGCTGTTTAACACAAGGGGCACACGCACTAGGGGACACAGGTGGAAACTGAGTGCCCAAATGAGCCACAGAGATATTAGAAAAAACTTTTTTAGTGTCAGATTGGTTGACAAATGGAATGCATTGGGAAGTGATGTGGTGGAGGCTGACTCCATACACAGTTTCAAGTGTAGATATGATAGAGCCCAATAGGCCCAGGAACCTGTACACCTATTGATTGACAGTTGAGATGCGGGACCAAAGAGCCAGAGCTCAACGCACTCACGCACTCTCGCACGCACCCACACACCCACCCACCCACCCACCCAACCCACCCACCCACCCACCCTCCCACACACACACACACACACACACACACACACACACACACACACACACACACACACACACACACACACACACACACACACACAAAGAGAAAGACCTGGGGGTTGATATCACGCCAGACCTGTCCCCTGAAGCTCATATCAAGAGCATAACAGCAGCAGCATATGCCAGGGTGGCTAACATAAGAACGGCCTTTAGAAACTTGTGTAAGGAATCTTTCAGAACATTATATACCACATATGTCAGACCAATCCTGGAGTATGCGGCACCAGCATGGAGTCCATATCTAGTCAAGCATAAGACTAAAATGGAAAAGGTTCAAAGGTTTGCCACCAGACTAATACCCGAGCTGAGAGGTATGAGCTACGAGGAGAGACTACGGGAATTAAACCTTACTTCGTTGGAAGACAGAAGACTTAGGGGGGACATGATCACCACATTCAAGATCCTCAAGGGAATCGACAGGGTTGATAAAGACAGGCTGTTTAACACAAGGGGCACACGCACTAGGGGACACAGGTGGAAACTGAGTGCCCAAATGAGCCACAGAGATATTAGAAAAAACTTTTTTAGTTTCAGATTGGTTGACAAATGGAATGCATTGGGAAGTGATGTGGTGGAGGCTGACTCCATACACAGTTTCAAGTGTAGATATGATAGAGCCCAATAGGCCCAGGAACCTGTACACCTGTTGATTGACAGTTGAGATGCGGGACCAAAGAGCCAGAGCTCAACGCACTCACGCACTCACGCACGCACCCACACACC